>NC_091440.1:112449689-112575594 GCF_964237555.1 Oryctolagus cuniculus
ATTTTCCAGTACAAATTGGTATCAGATTTGTAGGTAGACTGCTAAAATGCCATCCTCCCTTCTGCTATATACAGCACATTGTCTTTCATTTCTACCTTGCCAGGCAAACGCAGTATGCCTTTGCATAGAATAAATACCTAACTTTTTTTTCCTTATTACAATTGATTCACAGAAAAACAAAATATATGGGAAGTAAGAATGTGAATCAGGATATATAACCAATATCTGGCACACTGATTTTTTTTGTTACAGAATTTATGCTGAGTTTTATGGATATTCCATCTAGAACATTACAAATACAGGAACTGAATAAAAACTAAGAATAAAATTATCAGTAAGCAATGAAACAAAGGTAGCAAGGACTGGATTGACACAGGCTCATGTTCAGCCAGCATGAGGGGCCATTCATCATCTCACTGGCATCTCCTTATTATGGTATCTCCTTATTATGCACCTGATCCTATATCCTGCCCACTGCTGGATGACAGGCTCTTGGCCCTCTAAGGAAAACAATTCTCCCTTCTTACGGAGGCCAGTGGATTCCATCCTGGAGGCTGTGTTGACGGTATCTCCAAACAGGCAATAGCGAGGCATCTTGATGCCCACAACTCCAGCCGCACAGGGACCTGGAATGAAGGACAGATAGCAGGAAGTGCAGGGGACGGAAACTGCAGGGCAGGGTCACAGTGGGCAAGCCTCTTGGCGGGGTCACAATGCTGAGTACTTCATGTCATGGAGAAGTGGCTGAGGGTGTGAAATTCAAGTTGTGACTTTTGCTTTCAATGGACGGATCATCCAATCGGCAAAACATTTTTACATGCAATATTTTTAGGAAGTAAAGTACACTTGCACTAAACAAGGCAGCATCCAGAAATCCAGGTCAGAAAGATGAGCTGTCTTAATATATTATATATTTTTAAATTGTTTTAATTATGAGAGAAAGCGAGCTCTCTCCTATTTGCTGGTTTACTCCCCAGATGCCTGCAATGGCTAGGACATGAAGTCAGGAGCTGGGAACCCAATCTAGGTCTCCTGTGTGTGCAGCAGGAACTCACTAATTTGAGCCATCACCACTGCCTCTCCTAGGGTCTGCATTGGCAGGAAGCTGGAGTCAGGAGCTGGAGCTGGGCATCATACCCAGGTACTCTGATAAAGAATGCAGGTGTTTTAACTGCTAAACTAAATACCCATTCCATCCTTAATATTTTAAATAGAAGGCTGTCAGGAAGAGGAGAACCTACTGGTTGCTTCTGTGTTGAACCACTTGACCCTAACTATGGATTGCTGGAGGGTACCATAGACTCAGTTCCAAAGGCTCAAGTTTGCTTTATTTTTATTTTGGGTGGTATTTCTGGGGTTGGTGTCATGATGCTAAAAGACCCAAAAGACAAGGACTTGGCATAATCTTCCCTAAGCATTTTATGGGCCATGTGGATGCAGCTGGATGAGGGGCCTACGAGCCAGGACATTCTGACAAGCACAACAGAAGTCGAGGTAAGACTGTGGCCTGTGGCATATAGGGTAGGACAGAGGACTCATTCTATTAGTTATTTGTGTGGGATTACTGAAGGCAAGGAGTTAGAATTTTAGATGTTAAAAACCAACCCAGAAATCTCAAAACTGGGTTTTGAGTAGAAATAACATTTAATTTTTTAGTTGGCTTATTGGGTTTCGATCTATATGAGTTTCTTTATAGGTTTATTCTACAAATCCTCTATTTATGAACTTGGACAAACAATCAAAATACTAGACTTTCCCTGAGTCCTAAGTAATTCCCTGTCAGGCTTGAGGCCAAAATGAAACAAACAAACAAAAAAACTGAAAATAAAAAATTAAAATAGAACAAAACCCTTACAGGATGAAAGGCAGAGGAGGGGCAGCTACTTGGTCAGAGTTCTCTGAGCTCCCTGACCATGCGGGCTGTGTGTTAGGTCTGGTTGGTCTATGGACAAGTAACTCTTCACTTCCTTGGGAAGGGCTTGGTCATGAAAACACCCCTAAAGGTATTATGTCTTGTCAATGATCCACATTTAACCTTGCAAGCTTTCAGTTTCTTAGGCCTAATCCCTTCAGGTATGTGTGCCAGCCCAATGAACTACTCTCATGCCAGCCCAATGAACTAATGCCTAGGCCTTGGCAGTCAGTCAGGCACTGAGCAGGTTCCCAGTAAGAGACTGGGTCAGACCCACAGCTCCATTTTCCCGGACTTGGTTCATTCAGTCTTACTGCGGGCTCTTCCTCCAGGCAGGAAATTTATGTTGGGTCAGAAAAGAGAGGGTAAGCTGCTTCTGCAGCTTGGGAAATGCCCAAGAAGTTCCCTCCTGTGCATGCAGAAGCATCTTGGCCATTTTGCAGTGGACATGCTTGGGGAAGGCCACAGCTATGTTCCTGGCTGCCCAAGATTCAACAGCAATTTTCAACTTCTTTGACTTTGACTTTGCAAATCTCATCAATGTATTACTTGATTAACAAATATTTACTGTTAGGCTCTGTTGCTAAGAACTGTAGATGATGGGATAACTTTTGCAAATGTAGTTGTCTGGTTCTTGCCACAAAGCCTGCAGTGATCTCTTGGGTTTTCTGTACTCCAAGTCTTCTGTAAGGCTTGGAGGGGAGAAAAATGAGCAATGGAAAAAAATTACAGGGAGATGTGATTTAACACAAAGAAAAACTAACAATTATAACTATTCAGTAATGGAGTGAATTGTTTTGGGAAATAGTGAGTTTTCAGAGAGTCCTGGGATTATTCTGAAAGTGATTATATTATTATTTATCTCAGAATCTATAAAAACTACTTGTGCTGGCATAAGATTAATCTATATGACTTCTGAGTTCTGTTCCAACTTTGTCTTTGTGAAATATCTGTAACTCATTGTCTCAAATTTCTGTGCTCAGGGATATGAAATTAAACTAAATTTGGCCTGAGGCTTTCTTTTTACCTTGAGTCTGTACCTGATGAACTGCAACCTAGGTTGGTATGTAAGCAAACTGAAAATCTAACTAAGTAGTATATTTTTGTGATGAATAGCTGAGTCTCAGTCAATCACAGGCTGCCAACTGGGTAGACCACATCCAAACAAGGCCAATGCAGAACTGTAACCAATCAGGCTGTTCCTCTGCCTCACTTCCATTCTCTGTCTAGAAATGTGGGTTTCTCAGAGTTGCCCACTGAAGTTCCCCTGAACCTCTTCTGGTTCTGAGGTCCACCCAATTTGGAAATTGTTCTTAGCTCAGTTTTTTAAATATTTGTTTATTTTCAACAATTAAAAGGCAGAACAACACAGAGAGAGAGAGAGAGAGAGAGAGAGAGAGAGAGAAGGAGAGAATCTTCCATTTTGCTGGTTTACTCCTCAAATACCCACAACAGCCATTCCAGGCCAGCTGAAGCCAGGAGCCTGGAACTCCATCTAGGTTTTCCACCTGGGTGGCAGGACCCCAAGAATTTAAGCCATTATCTCCTGTCTCTCAGAAGGTATCTACAGGAAGCTGGATTGGAAGTGGAGATGCCAGGCCTCAAATTGGCACTCCAATATGGGCTGTAGGTGTCCCAACCAGTGGCTTAACCTGCTGAGCCACAAGGCCTGTCTCTCTTGTTCAAATGAACTCTGTTAAATTTGTTAAGTTTTTCTATGTAACTTTCATTGCCTTTGAAGTGGCACATGTGCTTTCTATACCATTTTTGGAGCAGTTATAAATATAGGAATTTGACCTGCTGTTTTTTTCCCCTGTAGATAATCTAGTACACTTATGGTACTATAGTATGGTAGTGGAAAAAAATATACAGAAGTTGGAATGAGAGAGGGGGGGAACAGGAAGGAAATAAATGAAATAGTAAATACGATGACCTATATACGATGTTTTCAGATGTGGTTGGTGTTTATCATTCAAGGAGTCAAAGTTGTTGTTACTAGCACTCTTCAGGGACTGCTTCTAAATATGTCAGCATGTATAATGGGCCCCACATTCAGCACACAGACTCCAAGGGTAAACCTCATGTGAAAACTGATCTCCTCTGAAGACTTCATCCCTTCTAATTACGTTGGTAACATAAATAAGATTCCCTCTTGCTAAGACACTCAACTTCATACCAGAGTGAATTCCAATGCGAATCCATACTGGGAGTCCAGGAAGATGCTCCAGCTCAAAGGTCCCCATGAAGCTGAGGATCTCCAAGGCCATCTTGGCAATGTCTAATGCATGTCGATTGCCATTTCTCTTAGGCAAACCACTAGCCACCATGTAGGCATCACCTATGGTTTCTACCTGTGGAAATAATTTCTCATCAGTGGCTCTGTCCCTCTCAAAGTCATGGAAATCAGACAGAGGCAGTTAATCACATATCAAACACAGAATTTTGGGGAGAACTTAGTATTAGCATAACAACATATACTTCTGGGACAAGTTCAAGACCAGTTCTATGCTGATTTCTTTAGGATTTTCATAGTCTAGTTAAATGGATGATAAAAGAGCTATAAAGGATTTTAACTGTACAAAAATTAACTCATAATGTAAATCATCCAGAAAAATCATCTTTAGTATTTATTATTTTCTACATTCTATTTGATAAAAAATTTGTAGGTCTCTGCAAGACACAACATATAATCTTATAATGATTTTATTATTATAACTGCTGTGTCTTCTCTGTTTTATTTGCAGCCAACATAAATACTGTCCAATTCTATTGAGGTTGATTTGAGAGAGTATGGCATTTCCCTAAATGTGGTACCCCAAATCTATTCCTGCTGAACTTCATGTTGTTTCTTTTGTATTGCTTCTAAAATGGTAATTTTGATTTCTGACCCCTTTAATTCTTCTACTTGTCTTCTCTATTATCTCATTAAATATTAAATTGGAGAGGGCAAGAGTAATAACAGGAACAACCAACTCAGGTACTGATGACCTTGGGATGTCCAGTGGGTTACCTTGTATACATCATGGTGATCAACAATGTGGTCAAAACTCTTATAGATGTCATTGAGCATGTCCACCACCTCCATGGGGGTGCTGTATTTGCAGATAGTGGTGAAGCCCACAATGTCACTGAAGTAGACTGTGACTTCCTCATATAGTTCTGGCTCTACAATGCCTTTCTCCTTCAGAGATTTTACTACTAGCCTAGATGAGGAAAGAACAAAAAAAAAAATGCCTTTTACTTGAGTAAATTCTTCTTGTCTTAAATAAGTCTTTCAGATAATAGTAATTATCCACCAGGAACTCTAGTATTTCATATTTCTAGTGAAGTCTTGATGAGTGGCTGACAAGCAAAGATAGGCTACATATTCTGTACATATGAACATATTACACATAGGAGGACATATATAATACATATTTTTTCAGTGCATAAACAGATGCAGCATTAATTTAATATTTTTAAATTTTCAAAAAGGATTTATCTATTTGCAGGCAGAGCATCAGAGAGGGAGATTTTCCACCTGTTGGTTCACTCCCCAAATGTCGCAACAGTCAGGTCTGTGCCAGGATGAAGTCTGGAGCCAAGAACTCCAAAGGGTCTCCCATATGGGTGGCAGGGGCCAAAACATTTGATCCATCATCCACTGTCTTCCCAGCCATATTACCAGGAACTGGATCAGAAGTGGAACAGCCAGAACTGAAACCAGCACTCTGATATGGAATGCCAGTTTTGCAAGTGGTAGATTAGCCTGCTGTGCCACAATGCTGGCCTCTATTGTTCAATTTAGTTTTAAAATTTATTTTCATTTTTATTTGAAAGCAAAGGGAGGGGGCTGGTGCTGTGGTGTAACAGGTAAAGCCACCACTTGCAGTGCCAGCATTTCATGTGGGTGCCCATTCGAGTCTTGGCTGCTCCACTTCCAAACCAGCTCTCTGCACTGGTCTGAGAAAGCAGTGGAAGATGGCTCAGGTTCTTAGGTTGAGGCACTTATGTGGGGGACCTGAAAAAGTTCCAGACTCCTGGCTTCGGATTGGTCTCACTCCAGCCGTTGTGGCCATCTGGGGATGGAAGACCTCTCTCTCTCTATGCTTCTGCCTCTTTGTAATTCTGCCTTCAAATAAATAAATAACTCTTAAAAAAAAAAAAAGGCAGAGAGAGACAGACAGAGATCTTCCATTCACTCCCCAAATGCCCACCCCACAACAGCTAGGGATAGGTCCAGCTGAAGTCAGGATCCCAGAACTCAATCTGCGTCTCCCACATGGTGGCAGAGACCCAAGTATTTTTATCACCTGTTGCCACCCAGGCTGTGCATTAGCAGGAAGCTGGAATCTGAAGTGGAGTTGGGACTTGACCCCAGATACTGCATGGGATATGGGTATCCCAAGTGGCATCTTAACCCCCGTGCTAACTGCCTGCCCCTATTATTTTTTTTTTTTTGAGAAAGAGAATATTCTTACCTGTCTACTCCACAGATGCCCTCAATGGCCAGAGCTGATCAGTGCTGCAGTGAATATCTAGCAATGCAATCTAAGTCTCCCATGTGGGTGGCAGGAACCCAACTACTTGAGTCATCACTGCTGCCTCTTGGGGCAGGAACCAGAGCTGGGTATTGAAACCCATATGGGCACCTTAACCAGAGTCTCAACTGCTAAGCCAAATGCCCATTCCTGAAGTTAGCATTCAATTATTTACCCCAATACATATATGTACATAACGTTAATACCTACATAGCCCTAAAATATATATAGACATGTTCACTTTTTACTTCTCTATTGATATTCAGCTTGTTTTCCCCCCAGAAACCTTTTATTTTAGGTATACAAACTTCATCCATTTCATAAATACAACTTTAGGAACACAGTTATTCTTCCCATGGGCATTCTCACCCTTCTCCCTCCTCCCTCTCCTATTCCCACTCTTATTTTTACTAAGATCTATTTTCAATTAACTTTATACACATAAAATTAATTCTAAATTAAGTAAAGTGTTCAACAATAGTATTAAAAAAAAACCTGTTCCTCAACAGTCAAGACAAGGACTGTTCAAAGTCATTGCATCTCAAAGTGTCAATTTCACTTGCATAGATTATTCTTTAGGTACTCTATTAGTTATCAGAGATCAGGGAGAACATATGGTATTTGTCCTTTTGGGACTAGCTTATTTCACTAAGTATAATGTTTTCAAGTTGTGTCCATTTTGTTACAAACAATAGGATTTGTGGAATACTGCTTTATGGTATTCCATGGTGTACATATCCCATAATTTCTTTATCCAGTCTTGAGTTGATGGACATTTGAGTTGATTTCATATCTTAGCTATTTTAAATTGAGCTGCAATAAATATGAGGGTGCACATAACTCTTTCATATGCTGATTTCATTTCCCTTGGGTAAATTCCCAGGCGTGGGATAGCTGGATCTTATGGTAGCTCTATATTCAGATTTCTGAGGTATCTCCATACTGTCTTCCACAGTGGCTGTACCAGTTTACATTCCCACCAACAGTGGATTAGGGTATCTTTTCCATACATCTTTGTCAGCATTTGTTGGTTTTTTTTTTTTTTTTTTTGGACAGGCAGAGTGGATAGTGAGAGAGAGAGACAGAGAGAAAGGTCTTCCTTTGCCATTGGTTCACCTCCAATGGCCGCTGCAGTCGGCGTGCTGCGGCTGGTGCACCACGCTGATCCGAAGGCAGGAGCCAGGTGTTTCTCCTGATCTCCCATGGGGTGCAGGGCCCAAGGACTTGGGCCATCCTCCACTGCGCTCCTGGGCCACAGCAGAGAGCTGGTCTGGAAGAGGGGCAACCGGGACAGAATCCGGCGCCCCGACTGGGTCTAGAACCTGGTGTGCCGGCGCCGCAGGTGGAAGCATTTGTTTTTTGTTGATTTCTATATGAAAGGCAGTCTAACAGGGGTGAGGTAAAACCTCAGTGTGGTTTTAATTTGCATTTCCCTAATGGCTAGTGATCCTGAGCATTTTTTTCATGTGTTTGTTGGCCATTTGGATTTCCTTTTCTCAAAAATGTCTGTTTAAGTCCTTTTCCCAGTTCTTAACAGGGTTGTTTGTTGTTGTTGAGTTTATCGAGCTCATTATAGGTTCTGGATATTAATCATTTATCAATTGCAGAGTTTGCAAATAATTTTGCCCATTTTGTCTGTTGCCTCTGTTTCTTTTGCAGTGTAGAAGCTTCTCAATTTGACATAATCCTGTTTGTCAACTTTTGGCTTTGATTGCCTGTGCCTCTGGGGTCTTTTCCAAGAAGTTCTTCCCTATGCCAATGTCTTACAGGGTTTCACTAATGTTCTCTAATAATTTGATAGTATTGGGTCATAGATTTAGTCTTTGACCCATTTTCCGTGGATTTTTCTATAAGATGTTAAGGTATGGATCTTGCTTCATACTTCTGCATGTGGAGATCAGGTTTTCCAGAACCATTTGTTGAAGAGACTGTCCTTGCTCCAGGGATTGATTTTAGCTCCTTCGTCAAAGATAAGTCATCTGTAGATACACGTGATGATTTCTGGAGTTTCTGTTCTGTTCCATTGGTCTGTCCACCTGTTTTTGTACCAGTACCAGGCTGTTTTGATTAAGACTGCCCCACAGTATGTCTTGAAAACTGGAATTGTGATGCTTCTAGCATTGTTTTTGTCATATAAGATGGCTTTAGCTATTCAGGGTCTCGTGTGTTTCCATATGAATTTCAGCATCATTTCTCCTATATCTGAGAAAGATGTCCTTGGTATTTTGAATGATATCACATTGAATCTGTAAATTGCTTTTTGTAGTATGGACATTTTGATGATACTGATTCTTCTAATCCATGAATATGGAAGATTTTTACATTTCTTGTGTCTTCTATTTCTTTCTTTAATGTTTTGAAATTCTCATCATAGAGATCTTTGATGTCCTTTGTGGGGAGCAATCCGGACTAGACTAAGTTACTCGAATTAAGACTTATTCTATGCATCTGCTCTCCCACAATATGGCACTGGGAGAGAAGTAAACAGCTTCCGCACAGCTGCCTCCAGTTCAACTAATAAATTGTAGGACTTGCTCCTGATTGGAGAGCAGCGTACTCGGCGTGTGGGCAGCCAAGTTAGGATTGGCAGAGGAGGACTATAAAGGAGGAGAGAGACGGCATGCACCAGGAACATCTATGGGGAACATCTAAGGGGAATACCTGTGCAGCCCCCGAGAAGAGCCGGCCGGCGGTGTGCCGCTCCCCTGCGGAAGTGGGGAATGTGGCTAGGGGGAACTGCCCTTCCACGGAGGTGGAAGGGATAGTAGCCAACCCGGGAAGAACCAGCAGCAAACCCGGGGAAGGCCGAGCAGACGAAAGAACAGCGCAGGGTCCTGTGTCGTTCCTCCACGAAGAGGGGGAGCGACAGTCCTTGGTTAAATTTATTCCACAGTATTTAATTTTTTGTGCCTATTGTGAATGGGATTTTTTTAAGGTCTGTAATTTTTATTTAGTAGCACAAGTATCTTTTCCAGCAGATTTTCATTCCATCTTTTTGTTTTTTTAAAATATTCATTTATTTATTTGAAAGGCAGAGTTACAGAGAGGCAGAGAGAGAGAGAGAGAGAGAGAGAGAGAGAGAGACGGGGCGCCACAGGGGCAAGAGGGTGGTTTTCCTGAAGCAGCTGAGCAGTGGTTTGCTACTTGTGACTGGACCTCTTTGCCTGAATCAGGTTCCTCTCGTAGAACACACCAAAAACTTGTCATTGCCACCTTCACGAAAATTGACATCAGTGGTGTGAAAATCCCAAAGCATTTCACGGATGCTTATTTCAAGAAGAAGCTACAGAAACCCAGACACCAGGAAGGTGAGATCTTCAACACAGAGAAGAAGAAATACAAGGTAACAGAGCAGTGCAAGGTTGATCAGAAAGCTGTGGATTCGCAAATATTGCCGAAAATCAAGGCTTTGCCTCAGCTCCAGGGATACCTGCGATCTGTTTTTGCTCTAACGAATGGAGTTTTCCCTCACAAACTGGTGTTCTGATTTCAGAGGAGAAGCTCATTAAATAATGAACAATGAGAGAGAGAGAGAGAGAGAGAGAGAGAGAGAGAGAGAGAGAAATCTTCCATCTGCTGGTTTACTCTCCACATGGCCGCAATGGCTGCAGCTGGGCCAATCTGAAGCCAGGAGCCAGGAGCTTCCTCTGGGTTTCCCATGTGGGTGTAGGGGCCCAAGAGCTTGGGCCATCTTCCACTCCTTTCCCAGGCCATAGTAGAGAGCTGGATTGGAAGTGGAGCAACCAGGACTCGAATCGGCACCCATATGTGATGCCAGTACTACATACTACAGGTGACTGCACTGGTGAAGGTGCCCATATGGGTTTCAATACCCAGCTCTGGTTCCTGCCCCAAGAGGCAGCAGTGATGACTCAAGTAGTTGGGTTCCTGCCACCCACATGGGAGACTTAGATTGCATTGCTAGATATTCACTGCAGCACTGATCAGCTCTGGCCATTGAGGGCATCTGTGGAGTGAACAGGTAAATATGTGAATTAGCTTCTGATTACTTCTAAGTAATCCTATGATCAATTTTTTGAATTCTACTACCATCATTTCTTCAGTCTCTTCACCTTCACTTTCTAGTACTGAAGTGCTGCTGTGTTCCTTTGGGGACATCATGTTGTCTGCCTTATTCCTATTTCTTATATTTCTGTGTTTATTTTTAGGCATTTGTGGAGATACTTGTTGGATTTTTTTCTCTTTTGATGGCTTTTATCTTTGGACTGTGCCTCTGTGGCTTAGTGGATTGTTTGATTTTTCAGTGAATACACAGAGGCATGTTCTGGGTGTGGCCAGAGAGCTCAGTTCAGTGCTCCAATGTGAGGAGAGCATCCAAGGTGATACTCAAGTTGGGCATGGTAAATCTGTCTTCTTTTTTTTTTTTTTTAATTGGAGAGGAGGATTTGATCAGCCCTGTTGGTATAATCTCACACTTACCTTCTCTCCTCCATGGAGACCAATGCCTGGGTACTAGACCCAGTGGGTGCAATATTCACCTGCACTGCCACAGAACCTCACAAAGGATCCGTGCAGTCCTCAGTGTAAGCACTGACCCCACAGCAATGACCCTCACCAGGCATTCAGGGAACCCTGAGCATGTGGAGCTGCCCACAGTGGCTACCCAGAGATTAAGTCACTCCTTGCACTCTCTCATGCAGCCATAGTGTTTTCATAGCCTTAGCACACAAGATTCCCACAGCCATGAGCACCCAGCCCCCTGACAGTTTTCCCAGCCAGACTCTGGCTTTTCCTCTCCACTGATTGCTGTGCTTGCGGATACAAGCTGGTGCAGCTATTATGTATGTCTGAAATAGTGCCCACCCTCTCTCTGCCAGTTACAGGATGCCAATGCCGGGTGGTCAGAGAGAGAAACATGTCCCCTCCCCCCTTTTTTTTACCTCTAGGTTGGCTGTCCCCCACAAGGCTCCAAGCCAGACTCCTGCCAGGCTCTTCCTGCAGTTTTATTGCCAGTGGGTTGGGCTGCTGCAGTCTGTCCTCACCTCACTCTCTAGAGCTGGTGCTGAGGCTCTCGGCTGCTGTGGTCCTTAGTTGTGTGCATTTATACCCTCCATGTAGATCCACAGTGTCCCTCCAATTTGAATATAGTTTCCTCTGCAGTTTTCCCCATAACTCCTCCCTGAGACTACACTCTCCACTTTTTTCTAACAATGTTCCCCTAGACTAGAGCAGAAGCTCCCTCCCTTTTGCACCATATTGGAATTACCTGATAGTCAACTTCTTACAGATACAATTTTCCTTCCCCTTGGAGGATGTAATGTTATTGAATCACCATCACTATCCACATGTGACTTTCTCATAAAAGTCCTTAGTGGTATTTAATATGGCATTGTTTAATAGCATAATGAAGGAATAATATATATATATGAATTTTGATATATTCTTAACCAGAATCTACTAGATACATTGTGAACCAGTACAGTCTTTTAAAAAGCAAGGTTAATTTTCATGCAAAGAAGTTATAACTATGTTAAAACCCTAGAAGTAAAATAAAAGCAACTCAGAATATCCTTGTTGAAGAGAGTAAAGGAGCAGTACCTGAGACTCAGAATGATGATTAAAAAAAAAAAAAAAAGCACAAGAAGGGACACCATGCTTCCTTCACATTCCATGTTGCCTTTTCATTGGGAAATGGGAGTGAGGCTGACATGAGGGTGTGCATAACTGGGCTCATTTTCTAGTGTCCCTGAGTTTGGAACCACTAGAATCAGAACCTGGAAGCCGAGAGGTGCCAAAGAGGTCATTGAGAATAATCTCTTATTTTTACAGATGAGAAAGCTGAGGTCTAGAGAGGACCTTATGATTTTCATAAGGTCTCATAGCCCAGTAAGAATAGAGCTCAATGACACTCCATCCTTCAGTCTTTTTGTTGGTTTCTCTACAACACAGGCCTGGGATGTTCAGGGGAGGGGGAAGATTTAGAGGAGTGCTGATGGTAGCAAGATAATGTCTGGAACTCTTCTGAAAGAACAACAGCCAGTCAACTGCAAGGATGTGCAACACCTGGGGAACCCCAGAGCATCAAGGGAAGTCTTCTCCTTGGGTGCACAGACAAAACTCGGGACCTCTGTGAAGAGCACCCTTTGGGTGTGCCTTGTTGGCTTTGCAGGGCCCATTTGGGGGTGGCTTTTCTTGCCATGCCTAGTATAAAGTGCTGAGCATTTTGCATGCTACATAGATATAAAGATTAAATTGGATATCCACCATCTTTGCCCTATATGAAAAGTCATATGAGCTTGGAAAACAGTGTATTACCCAGAGAGAGAAACTGGTGTTGGTAGGTAAATGAGGAGGAGCTGTGACTGAATATGGTGAGACTTAATAACAGGTTGTTGCTAACACAGACAGAATTCATGTCTGAATAGATGACCCAGAAAGTCTCTCCAGAGAGAAATAGCTTCTATTTTGATCTATTTCAAAACCCCAAGGGGTACAGTGCAAATCAGTGTCTAAGTGGTTTATGGATCCTACCTGCAGTCTTGAGTTTATTTTCCCATTTACTATACATGATTTCTTTTTGATTCGTCTAGTTATTTATGGTTCAAATGTGTTTTAGTTTTATTTGGCAAATAAGAATAAGTTTTACATAAGTAATCAAAGTAAGTTGTGCTGGATCATGGTATATTAGAGCCATTTTGTAACCTTTGGCAATCCAGTAAAAACGTCTACCATCTAGAGGTCAAAGTAGCACACTGCACCACTTGGCTAAGGAAAAGCTGAGGTTGTGAGCCAGCTGTTTCAAGTCATGTGCATGTCCTCATTGCCTAAACCACTGATGATGAAACCCTGGGAAGGATGCCAGATAACTGGGATGCTATTTAACAAGCATTAAATGTTGAGCAAGGAATGGTGCATTATGTAACTAACATTTATGTTTCTCTCATGGAAACTGCCATTCCTGAAGTGAATACGAAGGGTTCTAGCCTATACCTCTACAAGGGTAGTGGAATTAAAAGGTGGGTTCGTTTTGGTGCAAATTTTTTTTGAAATCCATACATATGCATATTCCCAACCTGTTCCAAGGTGCTATGAGGGTGCCTAGGTTCTATCAGTCTCTCTTCAAGCCCAGACAACCAAACAGAGCACATGTGTAACTCTGACCTCTTCAGTTAGGCTTGGAGAAACTACTTCTTAATTTAGAAAACAGCTCACATAATATCAAAAACAATGAAATCTGGTTATTTGCAACAAAATGGAGGAATCTGGAAAACATCATGCTGAGTGAATTAAGCCAGTCCAAAGGGACAAATATCATATGTTCTCCCTGATCGGTGACAACTAACCAAGCACCAAAAAGGAAACCTGTTGAAGTCAAAATCTTTTCTTTACTCGTGCCAAGCTGATATTCTAAATAATGCAAGTGTTCAAAATAGAATCATAATTAATAGAAGTAAAACAAAGTAAGAAGTAGAACCACCATTTGAAGTCAGGACCAACTTCCCTCAGTTTCTATAATTTTACCCACAGCTGAATCACCACCTCACTTGTCATTCAAATAACAATTATACCTTTTATTTTTTATAAAGATTTATTTTATTTATTTGAAAGCAGAGTTACAGAGGGAGAGAGAGAGGTCTTCTATCTGCTGGTTCACTCCCTAGATGGCTGCAATGGCCAGAGCTGAGCCAATCCGAAGACAGGAGCCAGGAGCTTCTTCACGGTCTCCCACATGGGTCAGGGACCCAAGCACCTGGATCATTCTCTGCTGCTTTCCCAGGCATATTAGAGGGAGCAGAGCAGCCGGGACCCGAACCAGTGCCTATATGGGATGTCAGTGCTGCAGGCTGGGGCTTTACCCCTATGCCACAGCACCGGCCCTGCCCTTTGTATTTTAATTACAAGAGAAGATGAATTCTCACTTGTGTTCAGTGATGAACCAAGCCTGTTTCCGACCCCTTCACATTTTAATTTCTTGTTTGTGTCAACATTGCTCAGTTATTACATGGATCAGAGGCTCCTGTCTTCCCATAAGAAAAGAATTTCAGGGGCAAGCGTTATGGCAATAGAGGTTAAAGGTGCTGCCTGTGATGCCAGCATCCCATATGGGCACCAGTTTGTGTCTGGGTTGCTGCACTTCACATCCAGCTCCCTGTTAATGACTTGGGAAAAACAGTGGAAGATGGCAAAATGTTTGGGCTCCTGCCACCAACGTGGGAGACCCAAATGAAGCTCCTGACTTTGGCCTGGTCCAACCCTGGCCATTGCAGCCACTTAGGGAGTGAACCAGCAGATGGAAGACCTTTGTCTCTCCCTCTCTCTGTCTCTTCCTCTCTCTCTCTCTCTCTCTCTGTAGCTCTTTCAACTAAATAAATAAATATTCAAAAAAAAAAAAAAAGGTCAGGTCAGCTCATAGATGCTGCCGTGGTGTGACAGCTGTTGCTCTTCCCCTCCCTCTTCCCAAGATTCCTACTTCTTGGCTTCTACTTGTGATGAAAAGAAGAAAGAAAAAAAAAAAAAAGCTTTGTGCCTGGAAGGTGTCTTACAGCTCATGTATTCCACAGGAAAAGTTAAATTTCCATTTTGAGATTGAGGGGAGAGAGATAGCAACTTGCTTAAGGCCATACACTTAAAAGAGGAGAAGTGTTAGAATACAGGTTGGTCTAACTCCATAATCGCCAGGCTGACTTTGGCACCACACAGCCATTTGAAAATAACCTCTTTAAATTAAGTATTTATAATACAAACCAGAACAAGGCTTAGCAAGGTATATGTATTTTTAAACCCAATAGTCTGTTGAAGAACATGCAAAAGGAAGTAATTCTACATGAAGAAAAACCATGCTAGACAGCTAGGTCAAAGATTTCACCTTGAAGCCATGGAGCATGGCAGTGGAATTATGGGAGACCCATCAGTAGGAGGGCTAGTCTTACCTTGGGAGCAACATGAAGTTAAGTCTGTCAGCTCTGTCTCTCTCTGCCTTGTACAGCTGTGTCCTTTCCTCTACCAAATGTTCCAGGTTTCGAGAATACAGCTGTAGACGTCGGATCAAGGTATCCATATAACTTTCACTTTTTTGGTCATGAAAAAGGCTGTGGGCAGGAACAGATAAAGAGCTCTTGTGGATTATTAAGAAAGCATGAACATCCAGTGAAACAATGGGCAAATATGATGAACAGATAATTAAAGAAAAATGAGAACAGCCAAGAGACATAAAACTTTAATCTTAGAAGAAACAAAGAAATGGCAATAAAAATAAGATTTCAAAAAGAAAAACATTAAAATGAGGGTTATTGACATAGGAGAAGAAGGAGAATATCCACAGTACAACCTTCTTGAATAAGAATCTGGTAAAATGTTTTATAAACTGGGGCCGGCACTGTGGCCTAGCGGGTAAAGGCGCCACTTGCAGCACCGACATTCCATAAGGGTGCCAGTTCAAGTCCTGGCTGCTCTATTTCCGATCCAGCTCTCTACTATGGCCTAGGAAAGCAGTAGAAGATGGCCCAAGTCCTTGGGCTCCTGTACCCATGTGGGAGACCTGGAAGAAGCTCCTGGCTCCTGGCTTCAGATCAGCACAGCTCTGGTCGTTGCAGCCATTTGGGAAGTAAACCAGCATATGGGAGACCTTTCTTTCTCTCTCTCTCTCTCTCTCTCTCTCTCTCTTTCTGCCTCTCCTACTCTGTAACTCTGACTTTCAAATAAAATTATAAACATATCTTTTAAAAAATGTTTTATAAACTTTAAAACTGCATATACCAAAGCCAGCATTGTGCCATAAAGAGCTCAAGTTAAGCCACCACCTGTGACACTGGCATCCCATATAGGTACTAGTTTGTGTCCCAGCTGCTCAACTTTTGATCCAGCTCCCTGTTAATGCACCTGGGAGGGCAATAGAGGATGGCTCAAGTGCATGGGCCCCTGCCATCCACATAGGAGACCTGGAAGAAGCTCCTGGTTTTGGTCTGACCCAGTCTGTTTGTTGTGGACAACTGGGGAGTATATTGGTGGATGGAGGATCTCACTCTCTTTCTCCCCTACCCTCTCTCTGTAACTCTGACTTTCAAATAAATCTTAAAAAAAAAAAAAAAAACTACATATACCATCAACTAATCAACTCTACTTCTAAAATTTATCCTAAGGAAACAATCATGAGTGTGTTTAAAGTTATCTACAAGGAACATTACAGCATTCTTTATAAGAGCAAACATTTGAAAATAACCTAAATTTGTAACAAAAATGTAGTTAAAATATGGTACACTTAAATATTAATGTATCACAAAAATATAAATTAGAATAGTTAACTACACAGAAAAATGCTCCCTTTATATTACTTAAGTGCACAACTCAAGTTTATAAAACAGCAAAGATTATAATTCCAGTTTTACTTTTTGAAAACTGGTGGTCCTCTTGGAAAACAAGTAATTTTACTTTCTTGGTTATTCTTGTTTTCTAAAATCTTAACAATAAATAATTTGTAAGAAAAGAAAACCTTTTAAAGAATGGTCTAGAAGTGATCAATGAACACGTAAGAGAAGGATCAAGAAAAGCAATGCTGAGCCACATCTCCACAGAGCAGAGAGTCAGGGTTCCAGAGCAAAAGCCCAAACTCTGGATTATTTTGTCAGACATGGGAGACCTGGATGAGATGCCCTTCGTGCCTCTGGAGTTGAAGACAGGCTGGTGCAGAGCTCAGGAGGAGACACTGGGCTCTCACGGCGTTGTGAGGGCCAGAGCAAGATTCACAGCACCCGGGGTGCTGAATGCATCAGGGCCATTTCATCAGCACCACAACAGTCCCACGTTGCCACTGCTGTTCCCATGGGGAGATGGCCACATCTCAATCCCCACACGGAAGGATGTCTGTTAACAATCAAGCTCCTTTCTGGATCCTACCCCAGACCTAGAAGACTGAAAACTGCTAGGTTTGGGATTAAGAAGCATTTTTTTTAACAAGCTCCCAGGGGATCTTTACTTGCACCCACTAGTAGAGGCTTGTCAGGTAGAATAGGGAGGGAGAAGGCGGAAGGAATGACAATGGATTGCTTTGCTCTGTGAAGAATCGATTCACTTAAAACAGTTTTCTAAGCTTTGACTGCATTTCTTAATCATCTGGGAAGCTATAAAACCCATGGTGCCAGCCTGTGCCCAGACCAATTACATCAGACTCTCTGGGGAAGAAGCAGGCATCAGAAGTTTTTAAAAGCTCCTTAAGGTGGTTCTAATGTGAAGAAAGTTTGAGAACCATCGCATTAACAGTGAAAGATCAGGGTCTAGTTGGTCTTCATGAGTTTAAATCGCAGCTGTCACACATCCAACCTCATTGATCTTACCGGTCTGTGCAGCAGTGAAAACGGGCAAGAATGAAACCCTTCATTACTTCCTGCTCCCCTCCCACAACTTATTCTACCAACAACAACCACATTTTGATTCCCTTCATTCCACGTCCTCTCCAGCCCCTGGGCTTTTAGCCTCAGGAAGTATCTGAATCTTCTGACCTAATGAGAACTATAGACAGAGCTGGAAGGAATCATAGAAATCTTGTTGTTCACTAATGAGAAAATTGACACCCAGCAAGGGTAAACATTTTACCCTGTGTCCCACAGCAAGCTATTATCAAATCCTAGTCTGGAAATCGGATCTCCCTCCTAACTTAATGCTACGTGCTGTGGGACATCTATAACTAAATATTGCTAGATAATTGTGTGCCGCTTTTTGTTTTTGACCCTGAATTCAGATATATGACACAGGCCTTAAATACCTAGGGCCAAAGCTGATGATTTAAAGACTTTATGATCTTAAGAAGCTTCCTGATCTTAAGAATTATCTAGGAGCTTTAGAGATTCTACAGACCTATGTTAGACTTCTAAATCCCAGTTATCTACAGAAGAGTCTGGAAACTCTGTATTTTTTAATGTAGATTTAAAAAAAAAGTTTTTTTTTAATTTATTTGAGATGCAGAGAGAGAGGCTGTCATAAATAGGTTCATTTAGCAAAGGCCCATAATGCCCCTGACTGGGACCCAAGCTGAGAACCAGGAACTCAATCCAGGTCTCCCACATAGGTGGCAGGACTCCAATTACTTGAGCCATTACTGCTGCCCCCCAGAGCCTGCATGAAGCTGGAAGCTGGAATCAGGAGCCAGAGCTGGGAATTGAACCCAGGCACTCTGATATGGGACATGGGTGCCTTAACCATTAGGCCAAGAGCCCAACCAGGAAACTCCATTTTTAACAGACAATTTTATGGCCATCAGAATTTATTTTTTAATCAGTTAAACTTGACCTTCAGTATTTAACTTTTCAAGTTATTATTTTTCTGAGAAAATAATTTTCATGCCACTTTAGTTTTTATGAGAATTTTAAAAAAATGAACAGGTATTTTCATTCTTGTGTGCCTCCAGATGTCAATTATCAAGGAAAAATCTGAAATTAACAAAGAAAAGTAAAAATGTCAACAATACCCAAATATTTTGGCCAGTATATTCTCAATTTTCTTGAAATCTGGTCTCTTCTCTGGATCTTCCTCCCAACAGTTCTTTACAAGTAGATATACCTGGAAGACAGAAGGGGCAGATTAGCTCAGAGGATGGTAAACTCAGTCAAGGTAGGCTCTGACCTTCTTCTTGATGGGAGAAATTCAGACAGGGAATATTTGAAAAAATATTTCCAATTCTGACAATGAGGAGAAGAGTCACCCAGTTCTCTGCAATGTTTGTCAGGCATCACAACCTACACTATTGTACCCAGTCATTCCCTTAGGTGAATTCAATGAAAAATGTGATACCAATTTGGATGAGCCTGGGTTGATGGGAGAGACTCAGTCCTTTACAGATGTGTGCAGGGTTTATATTGGGCATGGCAAAAGGCTATTTGGGCTCAGTGCATATGAGACAAGTGACTCAGAATGAGATGGACAGCTGTCTGATCCTGGCAGACACAAGAATGGCACAAGAAGCAAGTATAAAATGTCTTATGCCTGGGCTCCAATTCAAGAGATTCTGATTTAATTTGTATGTGACGTGGTCTTAGTTGGGTTCCCAGATTTGGCAAATAAAAGATTTGGACAGGGGCGGATATTTAGTGCAGCAGTTAAGATGCCACTTGGGATGCCTACAACCCATATTGGAGCGCCTGGGTTTGAATCCTGGCTCTCCTCCCAATTCCAGTTTCCTGTTTCTATGAGCTTTGGAAGGCAGAAGGCATTGGTCTAAATACTTGAGTCCCTGTGACCCATGTGGGAGACCTGGAGCCTGGCTCCTGGCTTCAGTCTGGCCTAGCCCTGGCTTTTATAGGCATTTGGGGAGTGAACTAGTGGGTAGAAGATTCTCTCTCCCCACCCCTTCCCTGCCTTTCAAATGGAATGAAAACAAGCAAACAAAAAAGATCCTGGGTGCAATCCCTCTTCCTGTAGGTTGCCTCAATCATTCTCTGGTTAGAGCCCTGGGACAGCTTTGGGTTGCCCATGCTCACCAGTAGGTGGTGCCCCTGTCTTGGTAAACGACCTGCTGACCACCTTGGAACAGAAGAGCCAGAAACAACAGACTGCATCATGACACAGGGAACCCTGGCAGCTGCTCAGGAACTGAGCAGTGATCTAGCTTAGGCTATATTCTATTTGAACCAGCAACCACACAGGAAATCTGATTCCGCATTTCCACTTCCAGAATTGTCCACCTACACAACTGAATGGAAGATGATGGTGCATTAGTGGAAAAGGTGTAAAATGTATGGATGCCATCAGACTTGGGTGGTGGTGGGTGTTGAGAAACTGAAGGGGGAGGAATTCCCAAGACCCAGAAAAGCAGGAGGAAAGGAAGGAATGAGAGGAGCATGTGCATCTCAGACCTCAGGGCTGCAACCTGGATTTACTGTTGTCAAACAGGGCGGAGGAGAGGGCTACGGTCCCTCCTGCCCTACAGAGTCTGGCTATAAAACTCTCCTGGCAAGGAGCTTGTGAACTGAAGGAAAATGAGCCTAGTTTTATCCCAGAGAACAAAACGTGTGTGTGTGTGTGTGTGTGTATCAAAGACCATTATATTTGGTTTTTTAAAAAGATATATTTTATTTGTAAGTCAGAGTTATACACAGAGAGAAGGAAAGGCAGAGAGAGAGAGAGAGGAGAGAGAGAGAGAGAGAGAGAGAGAGATAGGTCTTCCATCCACTGGTTCACTCCCCAATGGCCTGGAGCTACGCTGATCCGAAGCCAGGAGCTAGGAGCTTCCTCTGGGTCTCCCATGTGGGTGCAGGGGGCCATGGACTTGGGCCATCTTCTACTGCTTTCCCAGGCCATAGCAGAGAGCTGAATCAGAGGTGGAGCAGCCAGAACTTGAACTGGAGCCCATATGGGATGCCGGCACTGCAGACCAGGGCTTTAATCCGCTGTGCCACAGCGTCGGCCCCGACCGTTATATTTGAAAAATACTTATTATCTTCTTGAGTTATAAATCTCAGACAAAATACTAAAGAAAAAAATAGATTTTTTTAGAGATCTTAAAAACCTTTTTGAGGGATTAAAAAGATAAGCAAATGTAGAGAGGAAAAAACACTCCATTTCCTTTAGAGGAAGCGTAAAAGGTGTGAAAGAACATTTCTCCTTTTCCCCCTAGATGTTGGCATATTTCTTTTTAAATAAGTAGTAGTATTTATAAACCTAACTATATCACATTAAGTTTTTTGTTCTTTTAGTTCATAAAAATTGAGATTGTAGAGTTGAGTGTTTGGCCAAGTAAAGATAACTTGTCCTTTACTGGAGGGCCTGGGTTTAATTCCCCACTCCAGCTTGACTCCAGTTCCTTGATAATGCAGACCCTGGGAGGCAGTGGTGATGATTTAAGTAACTGAGTTCCTGCCACCCACATGGGAGACTAGATTTGAGTTCCTGGTTCCCAGCTTCAGCCTGTGGACATCTGGGGAATAAACCAACTGTAGGAGCTCTGTCTCTCTCCCTCTCTGATTTTCAAACAAAAAATCAAAACCAACCATTGCACCACATAGAAGAAGTATTTCTTTAAAAACTAAAGAATGTGATGTGTGCTTTATGAGGCAGCTCTTTCTTGAACTGGGGAGGGGAGAAGGGCATGGAGAGTGTGGTAGGCTGATGATGGCCTCCAAGGCACACCTGTGTCTGACTCCCTGGCACCTGTGAGGATGACTGTACTTGTTAAAGGGTCTTTGCAGATGTAATGAAGTTAAGGATTTTGAGACAAGGCAATTATTCTGGATTATCTTGGTGGACCCTAATGCAGTCACCTGTGTTCTAACAGGAGGCAGGTAGAGGTGGACTAGAGAGAAGAGAAGTGGTAGGGGTTGGAGGGTGTGGTCACCAGTTGGGGAGTGTCAGTAACTGCCAGAAGCTGATGGGAGCAGTAAGCAGCTTTGCCAGCAACTTGTTGTCAGATTTCCAGCCTCTAGAACTGTAAGTGCCTACATTTCTGTTGCTTTTCATCCACCACCCTGCGGGTCGTTAGTTACAGCAAGCCAAGGGATTGGACTCAGGGAGGATGTACTCACTTCCACCTCATTTTCCTCGGCTGTTTCCAGGAATAGGTCAGGGCGGAAAGGTTTCATACTGTTGGCGTTTTCCACTCTGAAAAGCTTCTCTGAAGGGATAAGAATAATTCATTATTCTTATTCCAAGAAAGAACACAGCATGAAGAAATTGTGGCAGGGTCTGGTGATGTTGTAGTGCAGCAGGTTAAGCTACTACCTGTGACACCGACATCCCATTATAGTACTGTTGGAGTCCCTACTGCTCCACTTCTCATCCAGCTTCCTGCTAATGCACCCGAAAAAGCAGCAGAAGATGGCCTAAGTGCTTAGATCCTGCCAGCCTCATGGGAGACCCAGATGGAGTTTCTGGCTCCCACCTGGCCCCAGGCCACTTGGGTAGTGAACCAAAGGATGGGAAGATTTTCTCTTTCCCTGTCTATCAGTTTGCCTTTTGAATAAATAATTTTCTTTTGAAAAAAGTTGCAGCAAAATCTGGATTGGCTCACTGGCCCTGGATAGCTGTGCAGCCCAGGGAGTGTGAGTGTGAGTGTTGCAGAGCCTTGGCCAGTGCAAAACTTAGGTGTCCAGTGAATGAGTGACAGGTGGAGGGATTTTATCCCACTTAGAATCTAGAGTTTACTTTAAGGTTAGGCTACAAACTCTTCAGTTTTTTTTGTTTGTTTGTTTTCAAATATTTATTTATCTGAAAAGCAGAGTTATGGGATGGTGGGAGAGAGAAAGTGAGAGTGAGAGAGCAAGAGCGAGAGCAAGAGATCTACCAACTGCTGGTTCACTCCCTAAATGGCCGCAGTGGCCAGGGCTCAGACAGGCCAAGGCCAGGAGCCTGGATTTCATTCAAGTCTCCCACATCAGTGGCAGGGGCCAAATACTTGAACCATCTTCTGCTGCTTTTCCAAGTACATTAACAAACAGCTGGATGAGAAGTGGAGCAGCAAGGACAGCTAGGATCTGAACCCAGAGCTCATATGAGATACCAGTGTTTCAGGTGGCTGCTTAAACTGCTTTTGTTACAATGCTGGCCCCTAGGTTTTTTTTTTCCTTCAATTTTTAAAGATGGTATTTATTTAAAATACAGATGGGTCCAGCATTGCGCGCTGCAGCAGGTTAAGCCACTGCTTGCAACTCCAGCATCCCATATTGGCATTGGTTCAAGTCCTGGCTGCTACACTCCTGACCCAGCTCCCTGCTAATGCACCTGGGAAAGCAGTGGAAGATGGCCCAAGTGCTTGGCCCCTACCACCCATATGGGAGACCCTAATGGAGCTCCTTGCTTCCTCCTGGACCAGTTACAGCAGTTGCAGCCATTAGTGGATGAAAGATCTCTCTCTCCCCCTCTCTGTGTGTCATTCTGCCTTTCAAATAAATGAATATTTTTTTAAATAGACCTCCCATTCCCTGGTCCACTCTCCAAATGCCTGCACAGCCAGGGCCAGGCCAGGCTGAAGCCAGCAGTGAGGAACTCCATGTGAGTCTCCTGTGTGGGTGACTGGATCCACCATCAGCTGCTTCCCATCGTATGCATCTGCAAGAAGTTGGAATTAGGAGTGAGGCTGGGATGGAACCCAGCTGTGCAAATGCCTGCCCCAGGTTACCAACCATTTTGAAATTCAACTCAGACACCATTGCCTTTCGTAGGCTCTCTCTGTTCAATACGCAACTCTTAGTCACTCTCCCTTTTCCCTAGATAATGAAAAGGTGGCACATTGTAAATGCTCAGTAAGTGAAGCCAGGACGACTGAAATGAAGCATTTTCCCCTAAAAGGACATGTGAACAAAAACCCTTCTAGATCATCTCTTAGTAAGAACTAAAATATGTATGAAGGTACTTCAAAAGGTTTATGGAAAAATGGAACTAAAGATATGACTTTTTATTTTTAAAGATGTATTTATTTGTAGCCGGCGCCGTGGCTCAATAGGCTAATCCTCCACCTTGCGGCGCCGGCACACCGGGTTCTAGTCCCGGTTGGGGCGCCGGATTCTGTCCCGGTTGCCCCTCTTCCAGGCCAGCTCTCTGCTATGGCCAGGGAGTGCAGTGGAGGATGGCCCAGGTGCTTGGGCCCTGCACCCCATGGGAGACCAGGAAAAGCACCTGGCTCCTGGCTCCTGCCAGGATCAGCGCGGTGCGCCGGCTGCAGCGGCGGCCATTGGAGGGTGAACCAACGGCAAAAGGAAGACCTTTCTCTCTCTGTCTCTCTCTCTCACTGTCCACTCTGCCTGTCAAAAAAAAAAAAAAAAAAAAAAAAAAAAAAAAAAAAAAAAAGATGTATTTATTTGAAAGTTACACAGAGAGAGGAAGAGACAGAGAGGAGTGAGGGGAGAGATCTCCCGTCAGCTGGTTCACTTCCCAAATGGTCACAAAGGCCAGCACTGGACCAGGGCAACGCCAGGAGTCAGGAGCTTCTTCCAGATCTCCCATGTGATTGAACAGGATGACCTGGGCCATCTTCTGCTTTTCCAGGTCATTGTCAAGGAGCTAGATTGGAAGTGGAGCAGCTGGGACACGAATTGATGCCCATATGGGATGCCTGCATTGCAGGTGGTGGTTTTAACTGCTACACCACAATGCCAGCCCCAGATATGAGTTTATTTTGTTGCTAAAATGTTTGGTAGTACTGTGAAGAATGTCCTTGGAATTTGATTGAATCTGTAAATTGCTTTGGTTAGTATGGACATTTTGATGGTATTGATTCTTCCAACCCATGAACTAGGAAGATTTTCCCGTTTTTTTGTATCTTCCATTGCTTTTGTTAATGTTTTATAATTTTAATTATAGAGATCTTTCACATCATTGGCTAAATTTATCCCAAGATATTTAAAATTATTTATAGCTATTGTGAATGGGGCAGATCTTGTAAGTTATTTCTCAGAGCATTGCTGATTTATAAGAATGCTATTGATTTTTTTGTGACTTCCAAAAAGGAACACAATAATGCATTAATATTGGATTGTGAAGAAAAAGGAGATTAATAAAATGCCCCAAAAAGAACTCAGAAGATCAGTTTGCAATTCCAATCAAAAGTCCAAGACATTCTTCATGGAACTAGACAAAACAATCCTAAAATTCATATAGAAATATAAAAGACCCAGAATAGCCAAAACAATCTTAAGTAATAAAAACAAAGCAGGAGACATCACAATGCCAGACATACTGCAGAGTTATTAAAATCAAACAGCCTGGTACTGGCACAAATATAGATATGTAGAAAAATTAACAGAATAGAAACCCCAGAAATTAACCCATGCATACGCAACCAACTAGTCTTCAACAAACAAGCTAAAATTGTTTCCTGGAAAAAGGACAGTCTTCAACAAATAGTGTTGGGAAAAACTGGATTTCCAGAAATTTTAAAGACTCCTACTTTATATACTATACAAAAATCAACTCACAATGGAACAAGGATCTAAACCTAAGAGCTGAAACCATCAAATTACTAGAGAAAGACACATAGGAAATGCTGTAGGACATTTCCCATAGGAATAGATTTCTTGCATAAGGCCCCAGAAGCACAGGCAATAAAAGCAAAAATGGACAAATAGGATACATCAAGCTAAGAAGCTTTCGCATAGCAAAAGGAAAGTAAAACAATTAACAAAGTGAAGAGGCAAATGACAGAATAGGATAATGGAGGCAGAACTGTGGCACAGAAGGCTAAGTCACAGCCTGCAGGGCCAGCATCCCATGCAGGAACTGGTTCCAGCCCAGCTGCTCTGCTTCCAATCCAGCTCCCTGCTAATGATCCTAGGAAAGCAGTGGAGAATGTCCCAGGGAGAGACCCAGAGGAGGTTCCTGGCTCCTGGCATCGGCTTGGCCCAGCCTCAGCCATTGCTGTCATTTGGGGAGTAAACCAGTGGATGGAAGATCTCTCTTTTTCCCTGTATCTCTGCCTTTCAAATAAATATTTTTTAAATGGGATAATATATTTATATTTGTAAACTATGTGTCCGATAAGGGATTAATATCCAGAATATATAAGGTGCTCAAGAAACTCAAAAATAACAAAACAAACAATCCAGTTAAGAAATGGGCAAAGGATATAAACAGGCATTTTTCAAAGAAAAAAATACAAATGGCCAAAAGACACAGGAAAAATGCTCAGGATCACTAGCCATCAGAGAAATGCAAATAAAAACCACAATGAGGCATCACCTCATTCCTGTTAGAATAGCTACCCAAAAATTAAAAATAACAAACACTGCTGGGGTGTAGAGAAAAAGGTACCCTAATTCACTGTTGGTAATAACACAATTTGGTAACAACTATTATGGAAAACAGGGTGGGGATTTCTCAGAAAACTAAAAATAGATCTTCCAAATGACCCATTTATCCCACTCCTGGAAATACATCCAAAGGAAATGAAATCAGTATATGAAATAGGCACCTGGATTCCGATGTTTATAACAGCTCAAGTCACAACAGCTAAGATATGAAATCAACCTAGATGTCCATCAACTGATGACTGAATAAAGAAAATGTGGTGCATATACTTGATGGAATATTATTCAGCCATAAAAAGAACGAAATCCTGACATTTGAGACAAAATAGATGCAACTGGAGATCATTATACTAAGTGAAATAAGTCAGATTAAGAAAGACAGAATATCACATTTTCTCTTATTTGTGGAAGTTAATATATTTGGAGAATATAAAAATTGTGTGGCTGTCATATCACTTGGCATGTAGTTATAAATATTGTTTCACTTAATCATACCATGTAAATGACAATACAGTCTCCTTTCCCCCACATTAAATAAATGCAGAGAAGGGGAACCATGAAGACTCTCAGGGTACTAGTAATGTTTTGTTCTTAATCTGGGTGTCAGTTATGAGTGTGCTAAGAGGACAAAAATTCATTTATCTGTACACTTGTGTGCATTTCTTGCTATGTGTACTTTATTTCAATAAAATGTTTAAATTAAAAAAAAACTTTTGGTGGAAAAACATTTCTTTCCCTAACACATGAAAAATGCATATTTTTAAAAAGCCATGCATGGATTTCAAAACTTTTCTGGCTTCCAAATAAACTCATACTTTTAATTCCATTTTTCCACAAACTCTGCAGTAACTTCCTAAGTTGTCAGCCACGGTGATCTAGTGCAGCTGTCGAGCAGACTCCTTCTCTCATTGGAGTCAGATGGAAAGGGGGCAAAGGCAAGGTTAAATGATTTAGCAGTAAAGCTGACAAAGACACCTGGCAGCCTACATTGTCTTAGGACTTCCAGAACACATTAACATTTAAACCTTTCACACCCCTTTGCAGATGACTGATTGGGGTCTCAGTAAAACGGCAGGTGGAGGGGCTCAGGCCTACCATTTTGGTCCCAGCAACTCTGCGTGTAGAAGGTTTCTCTTCGCAGGATGATTTCCTGTGCGATGATCCCGTAGCTGTACACATCTCCTTTCTGAGAGGTCCTGGAGTGGCGGAGGTGCTCCGGGGCCATCCACAGGTCTGTGATGAGACATTTGGCTAAGAGGAGTGGTAATGGAGGCCTCTCATTTGCTCTTTTGTTCATTCAGCCTATACCCTCTACCCTGAATAGGGGCAGCTTGAATTGATGTGGTCACTTTTAAGGAGTTTATTCTAATGCATGGGACAGGAGGTAGAACACACATTCACTTTTTCAGCTGCTAGAGAAGTCCAGGATTTGAGTAGTATCATATGGCAATGTGTTCTCAAACCAAAAGGTTCATACTCCTGGAAACCCTCAATGTCTGTACCCAACAAGGCCCTGAGTATAGTAAGTGCTCAGTAAATATGTTAAATGACTGCAGTAGAATATGAGAGGGTGGGGAATTTAATAGCTATGGGGCATAGAGAATGAAACTATGAGCATTCTTACAAATTTTACCGATATTAAAATGTATGTAAATATATTTATGTGAATTATTTATATATATATCAAATATATATTTTAAAAGATAAAGGCAGCACATTTAAACACAGATAATATCTTTGATATTTTCCTGGCATAATATACTGGTAGCCTCCAAGTGATCTAGTGTCTAGAGAGTTTTTTTCCATTACCACAGTATTAAGACAAAAGCATGTCATTTACTCACATTTTACTACTGTCCCTGCCACTCCCTAATGCTTTTACATCTCATCCACATCACAACAATGAAAAGCTCCCGTGTCCTGTGTTCAGCTCCTACAGATACTTGTGTTTTGAACTTCATCACATATCTTGCTTAACAACAACAGGCACATGCAGTTAATTTTCCTTCAACATCCTTTGACATTTCTTAAGAACATCTATCTCCTTGTAAGATAATTTTCTCTAAGATTTCTATGGTCAGCAGTTTCAGTGCACAATGTATAGATTCATGATGTCAGGTAAATGATCCGTTTATGATGAAGCCCATTTTCCTCATTTGATTCTACATTCAAATGTATCTTGCTTTTTTTGTTGTTGTTGCTTAACGTTGACTTTTTGAATTCATTACTGAGAATTTGTGAGACTTAGGGCTCATGTACAATTGACCCAAAAGGGTTGAAGTTGTAGAAAATGTCAGTAAATCTATTTATGCTAGAACTTCAGGGAACGGACTTCATGGATACATCTACAGAGTGAGGTTCAGGAGGACAGGATTTGACTTGAAATTCCTCTGATTTATGTTGTGGTGAGTCATCTAAGGAAGATTGTTCTCCTACACATGGAGCATGCCCGGCACCCAGCAGGTCTTCAACAAGAACTGAATGCACTGACTCCAATATCACATTATGCTTGGCCAGACTGAGGAAGTAGCAGCAGAAATGTAAATTTTCTTTTATTAAGTAAAGAATTGCAAAGTAGAAACAGAATTTAGTGTTTGGATCTAGTTAGTATTTTGAGACAAAATGAGTGCTAGATTTCTGAGGCTGTTTGAGAGTTATCATAAATAGAGTAAATTTTGTACTTGAAATGCCCTTTATACCTTAAAAATCACATTTTTTTTTTGTTTTTGTTTTGTTTTTTTTTTTTTTTTGACAGGCAGAGTGGACAGTGAGAGAGAGAGACAGAGAGAAAGGTCTTCCTTTTGCCATTGGTTCACCCTCCAATGGCTGCTGCGGCCAGCGCTGCAGCTGGCGCACCGCACTGATCCGAAGGCAGGAGCCAGGTGCTTCTCCTGGTCTCCCATGGGGTGCAGGGCCCAAGTACTTGGGCCATCCTCCACTGCCTTCCCGGGCCACAGCAGAGAGCTGGCCTGAAAGAGGGACAACCGGGACAGAATCCGGCGCCCCAACCAGGACTAGAACCCGGTGTGCCGGCACCACAGGCGGAGGATTAGCCTGGTGAGCCATGGCGCCGGCCTGCAAATCATGTTTCTTATCTTTTCTTTTGTTGTTTTATCCTCACCATGATCTTAAAAAGAATGAGTGAGAACACATTTTACTGTTAAGAGTTTTTCCTTATCATTTCCTATTACCATGGATAAATGAGTGACATCCAGAATGGAAAGTGGGACTTCCTTGTACTCTATCTTCCTGGTCAAATCTCTCAGCCTCTGAGTCTTAGTTCTTTCTTCTACAAAGGAAGATGGTTAGACTGATTGATCTCTATGGTCTCTTCCAGCTCTAACTTTCATAAGTTTTCACACATTTTTGCTTCCACAAACCAAGACATTCCTCATGATTTCTCATGGATAGCAAGGAACACATAGATGAAAACTAAAGACAATATCGTCCACAGAGGACAAGTATTTATTGAATGACAAGTATGAGGTGCTGTTGCCTCTTATTGCTCCAAGTATTAATTTTATGATCAATATCACCCAAGCACACTACATGGGGTTGAAATAATTTTAAAAGCCCAGGTGAGAAACTCATAAAAATTATTCATTTACAAACCTCTTTTGGGAGGTAAAATGGAATTGCAGCCAAAATCTGTGATCTTCACTACCATCCTACTGTCTACCACGCAGTTGGTGGATTTCAGACGACCGTGGACCTCTGTTTTACTGGAGTGCAGATAGGACATCCCCTAGAAGTTTTCAGATGACAGGAAAACAAAGAAATGTGACACACTCAGCAGATTTGTTATTTTAAAGAAGGGACATTTGAAAACCATTTCAGCATGTAGTCACAGCATCAGATTTTAAATTTAGTGTCATTAATTTTACTTAAGTTTTTTCCTCTATTTTATCTGAAAGACAGAGACAGACAGCTAAAGATCTTCCACTTTCTGGCTTACTCCCCAAATCTTGCAACAACTAGGTATGGGGCCAGGCTAAAGGCAGGAATCCAAAACTCAATCCAGGTCTCCTGTGTGGGTGACCCAGCCCTTGAGCTATTACCTGCTATGCACTAGCAGAAAAATGGAATCAGAAGCAGAACTGGGGCTTGGACCTAGACACTCCAATACGGCAAGCAGGCATCCTAAGTGGTGTCTTAACCACTGTTCCAAACACCATTTCTCAATAATTTTACTTCAAAATTGTTGTTAAAGCCCAAATATTTGCCTGCACAACATATCTAGTTTTCAAGTCTATTTAGATGATAAAGTAAAAAGTCAGTTTTCTAAAAACCCTAGTTGAATAGTTGAATATAGTAGAAGGCAAAGTCTTTTCTTTTTTTTAAGTGTTTCTACTTCAATTTTTTTATTGAAAGGCAGAGGAAGAGGAATGTCTTCCATTTGCTGGCTCACTCCCCACATGCTTGCAAGAGCCAGGGCTGGGCCAGGCCAAAGGCAGGCGTGAAGAACTCAATCCAAGTCTCTCACTGTGGATGGCAGAGACCCAAGTATTTGAGCCATCACTGCTGCTTCCTGGGTATTTATTTGCAGGAAGGTGGATGGGAGGCAGAATGGCCAGGACTCAAACCAGTGACTCTGATACTGAATTCAGGTACTCCAAACAGAATTAACCACTATGCCAACCACCCCCTCTACTTCACTTATTTTGTCTGTGATGCTGGGTATGTTCTAGTCTTCTGCCACCTCAATTTTAAAATATGAATATTAAGGCTTTTCTTTGTGAATGGAGGGACTGGGTTAGATTATCTCCTAAAATCGAATAGGCTTCATTCTATCTCAAAATGAAATGTTTCATCCATTCTGTTTTCCAAAGGAAGCCTGTTCTGGGCTGTTGTGCTTCCCTCTGCTGGCCAGAGCTGTCACTGCAGGAACTAGTGTTCAGCCAGGATCACAGGAGTGAAATGATGTAGCAAATAGTTTTTTCAGAACTGGTTGTGATTTAGTAGAACTTTCAGCTAATTCAAGACTGTAACGAACAGCTCCCTCTCTGGATCTAGTTTTCTTCATTCCTTAATGAAGCCCTGGTCACTGGTATCTACTTCTTTGTCATATGATTCTGGGAACATAAATGTCCAAATTTATCATTGCTGTGTGCAAGACAACTGCCTGTATTCAATATTTTATCTTATAAAATTGGGTGCAGAGTTTTGCCCTGGTGGTTAATACACTGATTAAGATGGCCATGCCCCATATTGGAGTACCTGGGTGTGATACCTAGCTCTGGCTCCTGATGCTAATGTAGACCCTGGGAGGTAGCAGTGATGGCTCAAGAAGTTGAGTTCTTGTCACATACATGGGAGACCCGGACTGTGTTCCTGGCTCTTGGCTGAGGACCACTGTGGGCATCTGGGGAGTGAACCAGCAGATGAGAGCTCTCTCTCTTTTTTTACTGTCTGTATGTCTTTTTTTTTTTCTGCCTCTTTGACTCAAATAAATACAAATTTGAAAAAAAAAAATGGAAGATTCAGTTGTCTTCCTGGAAGTTTTATATGATTTTGACTTCTGGTAAATTATGAAAATGTGGGTCCCATATCCAGGGTACAAAGAATATAATATTAACAATTTTTTTTATTTGGCAGGTAGAGTTATAGACAGTGAGAGAGAGAGAGAAAGGTCTTCTTTCCGTTGGTTCACTCCCCAAATGGCCGCCACGGCCAGTGCTGCGCCAATCCAAAGCCAGGAGCCAGGTGCTTCTTCCTGTGCTCCCATGTGGATGCAGGGGCCCAAGCACTTGGGCCATCCTCCACTGCCCTCCCGGGCTACAGCAGAGATCTAGACTGGAAGAGGAGCAACCGGGACTAGAACCCAGCGCCCATATGGGATGCCGGCACCACAGGCGGAGGATTAACCAAGTGAGCCATGGCGCTGGCCCCAAATATAATATTAATAATACCAATACATATATATATATGGAATAATTACTTGTACTAGGCCTTGTAGTATGTAGATACATTATTACATAAAGTCCTCACAACAACCCTATGACATAGCTTCTATTATTATTATCTTTCAGGTGGAGAAACCAATGTACATGAGAGGTTGAATAGCTTGCTAGATGTTTTCCTACATCTAATTTTCATATTTGTGTGTGTGTGTGTTCATAGGTCTCTTACCTTAGCAATGTCATACAAGACGGAGATCTTAAACTCCCAGTCCATGAATGTGCCATCAGGGTAGGAAATTGTGTCATTTAAAACTTCCTGAATAGGAGGGAAGAGAAGATGAATTGTTATAAGTAATATACTGTGGAGAGAGAATTAGGAGACAGAGAATGATCTTCAAATCATGAGCAGGTTTTCATGGACACAGAGGGTCACACATCATTTGATCGGAACACATTCTGAGAAATGCATTGGTAGGCGATTTTGCCATTGTGTGCACTTACACGTAGATGATCTAGCACAATAGCCTGCTGTACATGTTGGCTGTAGAGTATAGCCTATCTCTCCTGTGGCTATGATGAGCAAACTAACATGAGATCAAATCAAGCAGAAGAACATAGGATGCAGCCAAAAGACCGTGGTAAACCCAAGATGTCTGGAGCGGCTGCTGGTGTAACAGGGCACACTAATTACAGTAACTTTTTTTTTTTAATGAAGTAGTGGGTGTATGCTCTAAAGTAATTATTAAAAAGTATAGTGCACAGGTAAAAGTTCTGGGGAAAATGGAATTCAAATATAAGTTTATTTTGGTGAAAAAAGTATTTGAAATTCACATAGTTTTTTTTCATAATATACACTTTCCATTAACTTTTTGAAATATTCCCATATAGAAAACATATAAAACAGTAACACAGTCATGCATTAGCATGATCAAGCATTATGGCCTGTATGTGCATAAGGATATGAGCTGTACTTTTACATGACTGATAGTGCAGTGGCCTTGCAGACAACAGCACTGCCACAAACAAGTGAGTAATGCATTGTGCTATGATGTTCTGACAGCTACATCACTAAGTAATAGGAATTTTTAGCTTCATTACAATCTAGAGACCACTGTCTCACCAAAAGGTCGGTATGTAGTATATGACTATATTGTTTTTCTTTTCCACATAAATATTGTGGCATTGACCACAAGTTGATGAGCAGGAGATAGCCACAGCATCCCAAATCCCAGTTCTTATTTCAGACAGGGATGGTAAAGGAATGAGAATGGGTTGGGAAGCCTGATGACCAAGTGGCTGCCCTGAATGCTCTGTCTCATCAAAACTGGACAAGTGTTTTTAATCAGGGAATTCAGCATCATCTGTTGTTTCCCAGAATGCACATTAGCAGGAAGCTGGAATCAGAAGCAGAGCTAGGACTCAATCCTAGGCACTCCGAAATGGGATGCAGGTGTCCCAACCAGTGGCTTAACTGCTATGCAAAATGCTTGCCCCTTCTCTTTTTAAAGATGATAACTTAATCATCATGAAATATTCTTTCACAATTAAAAGCATATTTTCACTGCCTTTTTTATTCCCATTGTTGTATCTTCATATGTCTCTACAAAATCATAATTAGAAGTAAGGGGCTTTTGTGTTATATATATGTGTGTGTGTGTGTGTGTGTGATATATATATATATATATATTTTTTTTTTTTTTTAATTCATGAGTATGGGGCCAGCACTGTGGCACAGCAGGTAAAGCCATAACCTTCAGAGCCAGCATCCCATTTGGGTGCCAGATCAAGTCCCAGCTATTCCAATTCTGATCCAGCTCCCTGCTAATGGCCTAGGGAAGCAGTGGAAGCTGGCCCAAATGCTATGGCCCCTACACCCATGTGGGAGACCTGGAAGAAGCTTCTGGCTTCAGCCTAGCCTAGCCCTAGTCATGGCAGCCACTTGGGGAGTGAACCAGTGGATGGAAGATCTCTCTGTCTCACCTTTCTCTCTCTCTCTAACTCTGCCTTTCAAATAAATAAATAAATAAATCTTTAAAAATTAATGAATTTAAAAATCTATTTTATTTGTTTTATAATGATTGATATTTAAAAACTTATTTTCCTTAGATCATAGTTATTCTTCTAAATTTTGAGTACTTAGATTAATTTTTTAAAAGAAAGAAAAAGTAGCATTTAGGGTTATGATTTTTTTTTCTTTGAGGATAAGTTTGAGTTTATGCCATACATTTGGAAAGCTAGTTCTTTTTTTATAGTTAAAGCTGATTGAAAAATTAAAATTTCCAAGTGATTTATTTAACAAGTTATTTTTAATTTTCACTGAATTATTAATATTTAGACTTCTTTAAAGTTGCCAGAGATGCTACTGGCACCAGTCTGTCTTTGTTGTAGGAGAGGACATGTGGTTATTTTACTTATTTTAAGAATCAAGCAAAATTTTATTTGAAAGGCAGAGAGACATAGAAACAGGGAAAAATATGTTCCTCTACTGGTTCATTCCCCAAATGCCCACAGTGTCTAGGGCTGGGCCAGGCTGAAGCCAGGAGCCCAGAACTCAAGCTGGGATTTCCACATAGGTAGTGGGAACCCAAACCCTTGAGCCATCACCACTGCCTCCCAGCCTACATATTAGCAAGAAACTGGATTTGGAAGTGGAGCCAGGACTTGAACCTAGGCACTGCTATATGGGATATGGACATCCAAAGCCATATTCTGGGGCTGGAGTTGTGGCACTGTTGCTGGCCACCTGCAATGTCACCATCACATATGGGCGCCGGTTTGGGTCCTGGCTACTCTACTTCTAATCCAGCTCCCTGCTAATGCACCTTGGAAAAGCAGCAAAAGATGGCCCAAGGCCTTGGGCCTCTGCATCCATGTGGGAGACCCCGATGAAGCTCCTGACTTCCTGGCTTCAGCTTGGCTCAGCCCCAGCCATTAATGGCCAGGTGAGGAGTAAACAAATAGATAGAAGATCTCTCTCTCTCTCTCTCTCTCTCTCTCTCTCTCTCTCTCTCTCTCTCTCCCCCTCCCTCCCTCTACCCCTTCTCTGTAATTCTGCTTTTCAAATAAATAAATCTTTAAAATCAACAACAACAAAGCCAGAGTATCTTGATGTATGTGTGTATATATGTGAAAGGTATCTGAAAGGCTCAAAGCCCTCACAGCACAGGTCCAGAAACTGCTGAAGTCAAGGTGTAAATATTGCAATGGTCTTTAAAGCCACTGTTTTGGATTCCTTCCCATTTCCGCCCTTTCAATTCCTGCCACTGCTTGACACCTGATTGGCTTTTTGTAAATGAATTCTGCTTGACCTGCTGAACTATGTGATGATTTGATAATCCTGGGTTAACACTTGGTCTTTCCAGTGAACTTCCCATGAATTCAACATGGTTTCAGTTCCTCTTTCTACTTTGGACTTGCTCAGCTGGCCCAGGTTATCCTCTGCCCTTCACAACACAGGAGGGGGCTGGGTATTTAGACAGCAGTAGAGAAGGTTGCATGAACAAGTTTTCTTATGTTCACTTGGTGCCATCATAAGAAATCATTAATTTCTCTTTTAATATAAATGCAAGTATTCAAGTAAAATAGAATCTATTTGTAAGTAATAATTTTTTCCACTTCTGTTATTTTTTTTCCAAATCTACACTCCTTTTCCAAATATTTGTGGGCTTGTTTGTAAAGATACAATAGGGCTGATTGGTAAAATCTGAGTGAGCTGGTATGGAACATATAGGGGCCCACCAACTTTTCCTAAAGACTCTCTAAAATTATTTCACTGGGTGAATAATTTAAAAGGTGTGTTGAATAGAAATGCACCTATTTTTTTCTATGGTTGACTCCTTGGGAAATTGGAAATGTGGTTTCTTACCCGGAGGGATCCTCTCTCACAGTATTCGATCACCCCAAAGATCCTGGAATCAAGCTTCACTGTGCCATAGAACTTGGTCAGGTTGTAGTAGTCAATCTGAAGCAACTAGAATACGTTTGTTTAAGAAGTCAGTCACAAAGGAGTACTCGTGTTAATATGCCCAGAAAACATGCTCTGTTTTACATTTTGGGGAAAATGTATTGCTTTCATTAAGCTGAATGTCAGTACTCATTTCTTACATCTTACTCAACTGTCTTTTCCTTGTCACTAAGAGGATTTGTATTCATATTCTAGGACACATTTGCATATTTCCAAAATGTTCTATGTCACCAGACCTAACTCTCCAACATGTCTTAGTAGAATTTTCAATAAGACGCAAGGTCATTCATTTCTTAGCCTGTGAATTCCCCGTTAGCATCTACAATAACACCTCCCCAGGGACCCCCTGTTCAGAAGAAGCAGAGCAGAGCCAGTTCTGAGGGGCTGGAAGTAAGGAACACATACCTTGTTCAATTCTATCTTCTGTTTCTCAGTGAAATTACCATCGCTGTGCTTGAGATCTTTGAGAATCACTCGCTGCAAAGATCAGTTACATTACAGAGAAATTATTATAGTGTAATTCCTTATATGTATATTATAAGCTATTTCATGTCCTAGTAGATTGTGAGCTCTTGAGAGTGGTGACAGTATTTGATTGACATTTTTATTGTCGTACCTGGTACCTGGGATATGGTAGCTCAGATTTGAATGTTTCTTTAAGAATGACTAAATGGGAGGAAGGGAGGGAGGGAGGGAGGCAGGAAGAAGGAAGGGAGGTGCACGGATTGTCCTAGTTCTTAGCAACAGGACAAAAATCTAATACTAAAGTTGTCCTGACTGCTCTAAATCTCTTTTATCTTCCCTTTTCCTTCCTGCACTCCACCTTTCCCCCCAATTCTATTTTTCCTTTGATTTCTGCAGGGTTGTGAGTTTTGTGACCCTTGAAGCAGAGCCCTGCCCATCTCTGTCAAGCTCCAAGAACATGGAGCTTGTACCCAGAGCAACCTGGTTACCACCCCACTCCCATCCATTGTGCTGCCGGTATCAGGGGCTGGGGAACCATGGGCCAGAAGGCCAGAACACCCCGGTGACTGAGAGTTCCCAGAAGCAGGGGAAGCAGGAGTCACCTTTTTGTCATATTTGCACTGTCGTAGACTCTGGATTGTATCTCGTCGCCTGTCATCGTCAATCTGCCACAAAAAAAAAAAAACATCTGATTATTCCAGAAGCTCCATGACTGAGAGCCGAGAGGCTTTTCCAGGTGGGCTGGCTGTATTGTTTGCTCCCCAGAATGCTGGGCAGGCTCCCAGAGAAGCCACAGAGATCAACCTGTCTTTTTTGCTTATTACTCACCTTCTCACCCTAACACTGTCTTCTTGCCAGGGATCTGCAGCTCTCATAATTGTCTAAGTTTTCCCCCTCCTTTGGGAGCATTATGTCAGTTGGGGCTTTTCTTTGCTTCCTTCTCCCCCTGCCCCTTCTAGTGGGAATTATCACCTGTAGCTACAGATGATGTTAGAGAAGGATGCGAATGAGGAACCTGGGCCAGGTTAAGAGGTGCAAGTCTCATCAATTCTGGGTTCAGACTGGAGTGGTCAGATCATCTGATATATCCAAAGAAGCTGGCAGTGTGGATTCCTAAATGCTATCCTGTGATATTTATGTGTTGGCAATTAATTTTTTAAAAAAATGTTTAATGTTGAACATAGTGTCTCCCCCACAGAACCCTGTAGAGAAGATGCAGCTCTTGGCCTGCCTCTTAATGATTTCTGGTCTCAAGACAGAACACTGACTTTTTTTTTTTTTTTTTTTTTTGACAGGCAGAATTAGACAGTGAGAGAGAGAGACAGAGAGAAAGGTCTTCCTTCCATTGGTTCACCCCCCACCCCAAATGGCTGCTACGGCTGGCACACTGCGCCAATCCAAAGCCAGGAGCCAGGTGCTTCCTCCTGGTCTCCCATGCAGATGCAGGGCCCAAGCACCTGGGCCATCCTCCACTGTGTTCCCGGGCCACAGCAGAGAGCTGGACTAGAAGAAGAGCAACCGGGACAGAACCAGTGCCCCAGCTGGGACTAGAACCTGGGGTGCCGGCGCTGCAGGTGGAGGATTAACCTAGTGAGCTGCGGTGCTGGCCAACAGAACACTGACTTCTAAAGAGTTCTCCTCTTTCTAGTATTAAAATTAGAGCTTTCTCCCACATTAACAGACTGCAGAAGAAAAACCATATGATTATCTCAATTGATGCAGAGAAAGCATTTGATAAAATTCAACATCCTTTCATGATGAAAACTCTAAGCAAATTGGGTATAGAAGGAACATTCCTCAATATAATCAAAGCAATTTATAAAAAACCCACAGCCAGCATCCTATTGAATGGGGAAAAGTTGGAAGCATTTCCACTGAAATCTGGCACCAGGCAGGGATGCCCACTCTCACCACTGCTATTTAACATAGTTCTGGAAGTTTTAGCCAGAGCCATCAGACAAGAAAAAGAAATCAAAGGAATACAAATCAAGAAGGAAGAAGTCAAACTATCCCTCTTTGCAGACGATATGATTCTGTACTTAGAGGATCCAAAGAACTCTACTAAGAGACTATTGGAACTCATAGAGGAGTTTGGCAAAGTGGCAGGATACAAAATCAATGCACAAAAATCAACAGCCTTTGTATACACAAGCAATGCCATGACTGAGAAAGAGCTGCTAAGATCAATCCCATTCACAATAGCTACAAAAACAATCAAATACCTTGGAATAAACTTAACCAAGGACGTTAAAGATCTCTACGATGAAAATTACAAAACCTTAAAGAAAGAAATAGAAGAGGATACCAAAAAATGGAAAAATCTTCCATGCTCATGGATTGGAAGAATCAACATCATCAAAATATCCATTCTCCCAAAAGCAATTTATAGATTCAATGCAATCCCAATCAAGATACCAAAGACATTCTTCGCAGATCTAGAAAAAATGATGCTGAAATTCATATGGAGGCACAAGAGACCTCGAATAGCTAAAGCAATCTTGTACAACAAAAACAAAGCCGGAGGCATCACAATACCAGACTTCAGGACATACTACAGGGCAGTTGTAATCAAAACAGCATGGTACTGGTACAGAAACAGATGGATAGACCAATGGAACAGAATTGAAACACCAGAAATCAACCCAAACATCTACAGCCAACTTATATTTGATCAAGGATCTAAAACTAATTCCTGGAGCAAGGACAGTCTATTCAATAAATGGTGCTGGGAAAACTGGATTTCCACGTGCAGAATCATGAAGCAAGACCCCTACCTTACACCTTACACAAAAATCCACTCAACGTGGATTAAAGACCTAAATCTACGTCCTGACACCATTAAGTTATTAGAGAACATTGGAGAAACCCTTCAAGATATTGGCACAGGCAAAGAATTTCTGGAAAAGACCCGGGAGGCACAGACAGTCAAAGCCAAAATCAACTATTGGGATTGCATCAAATTGAGAAGTTTCTGTACTGCAAAAGAAACAGTCAGGAGAGTGAAGAGACAACCGACAGAATGGGAAAAAATATTTGCAAACTATGCAACAGATAAAGGGTTAATAACCAGAATCTACAAAGAGATCAAGAAACTCCACAAAAACAAAACCAACAACCCACTTAAGAGATGGGCCAAGGACTTCAATAGACATTTTTCAAAAGAGGAAATCCAAATGGCCAATAGGCACATGAAAAAATGTTCAAGGTCACTAGCAATCAGGGAAATGCAAATCAAAACCACAATGAGGTTTCACCTCACCCCGGTTAGAATGGCTCACATGCAGAAATCTACCAACAACAGATGCTGGCGAGGATGTGGGGAAAAAGGGACACTAACCCACTGTTGGTGGGAATGCAAACTGGTCAAGCCACTATGGAAATCAGTCTGGAGATTCCTCAGAAACCTGAATATAAACCTACCATTTGACCCAGCCATCCCACTCCTTGGAATTTACCCAAAGGAGTTTAAATTGATAAACAAAAAAGCGGTCTGCACCCTAATGTTTATTGCAGCACAATTCACAATAGCCAAGACCTGGAACCAACCTAAATGCCCATCAACGGTAGACTGGATAAAGAAATTATGGGATATGTATTCTTTAGAGTACTATACCGCAGTAAGAAACAACGAAATCCAGTCATTTGCAACAAAATGGAGGAATCTGGAACACATCATGCTGAGTGAAGTAAGCCAGTCCCAAAGGGACAAATACCATATGTTCTCCCTGATCAGTGACAACTGACTCAACACCAAAAAGGAAACCTCCTGAAGTGAAATGGACACTATGAGAAATGGTGACTTGATCAGCATAGCCCTGACTGCTAATGGACAACTTAATACATTATCCCTCATAGTATTTTTTTTTGTCTGTTCTACTTAATATGACTGGTTTAATTCTGTAATTATCACACAGTTATTCTTAAGTGTTGAAAATTAACTGAAATGTGATCCCTGTTAAACATAAGAGTGGGAATAAGAGAGGGAAGAGATGTATAATTTGGGGCATGCTCGGGCTGACTTGCCCCAATTGGTAGAGTTGGAAACATACCAGGGGATTCCAATTCAATCCCATCAAGGTGGCATGTGCCAATGCCATCTCACTACTCCAAGTGATCAATTTCAGTTCACAATTGATCATAATGAAAGGACTAAGAGTCAAAGGGAGCACATAAACAAGTCTAGTATCTGCTAACACCAACCGATAGAATAAATAAAGGGGAGAGTGATCCAACATGGGAAGTGAGATACTCAGCAGACTCATAGAATGGCGGATGTCCTAAATAGCACTCTGGCCTCAGAATCAGCCCTAAAGGCACTCGGATCTGGCTGAAAAGCCCATGAGAGTATTTCAGGCATGGAAAGCCAAGACACTCTGGCAAAAAGATCTCTGTGAGTGAGATCCCAGTGGAAAGAACAGGTCTTCAAAGAGGGAGGTGCCTTTCTCTGAAGGGAGGAGAGAACCTCCACTTTGACTATGACCGTGTCTAAACAAGATAAGAGTCGGAGAACTCAAGGGGCTTCCATAGCCTTGGAAACTCATGACTGGTGCATAGGGAGATTACTGATGCCATAAACAGGAGTGTCAATTGGTAAAGTCAACAACAGGAGTCACTGTGCACTTACTCCTCATGTAGGATCTCTGTCCTTAACGTGGTGTACACTGAGGCTTAATGCTATAACGAGTACTCAAACAGTATATTTCACTTTGTGTTTCTATGGGGGTGCAAACGACTGAAATCTTTACTTAATGTACACTAAACTGATCTTCTGTAAAAAAAAAAAAAAAAAAAAAAAAAAAGAAAGAAATTTTCAATTCCCAACTTGACTCTCACTGGGATTAAACATGACAATAGGTCTGATCTGATTTCATCATCATTTTAAAAAAATCATCTATTATTTTTCACTTTATGTTTCTGTGTGGGAGCAAACTGTTGAAATACTTACTTAAGGTATACTAAGCTGATCTTCTGTATATTAAGATAATCGAAAATGAATCTTGATGTGAATGGAAGGGGAGAGGGAGTGGGAAAGGGGAGGGTTGTGGGTGGGAGGAACGGTATGGGGGGGGAAGCCATTGTAACACATGAGTCGTACTTTGGAAATTTATATTCATTAAATAAAAGATAAAAAAAAAAATTAGAGCTTTCTCAATCCCAGTTGTGAGTGCTACCTGATTTATGAATCACTTCTTGGTCAAATAAATTCTTAAATTTAATCTGTCTAAATCATCTAGCTAGTCATTTTGGTCAACAAATTCTGTCTTTAGAAACCCAATAGTCTATCAGTCATTTATGCCTTCCTGTGAATCTCTGCTACAAGGTTGATTTCATCCTGACACTTGTCTGAGACAGATTGGTCTTGGTAAAGAGAATGGCTGCGAGGTACAAAATGCAGCAGGAGGGTCATTTTGGAGCGTCTGGAATTTTAGAGAAAGGAAGGCCTGGTCCGTGTACAGTCAAAAGGGTGCTAAACGGAAGTATGCAGAACTCAGGGTACAGTGTCAAGACCTGGTAGGGAGGCTCCAGAGACAAACCCGGCTCATGCTGCATTTTTGTTCCTGCTGATTTAGAGCAAGAAGGCATCTCCAATCACACTGCTTTATTGGCTTGGCCCTATCCCAAGGATGGGGGATTGGGGTGTGAAAGTCCTAGGTCTCCATCTGTTCCCAGTATGCTTTGATAGAAAAGCCATGGCAATTATCTTGTTTATGGTAAGTGCTATGGCCTTAGGCATTGCAGTGAGAAAGTCTGAGTTCAGACTGTAGCCATGGTCCTGGAATTCCAGCCATGTTATCTCATGGGCCAGGGAAAGATGAAATGAGTCAATATGTTGAACCTGTAATAAGTACTCAGTCAGTGTAAGCTGTGGCAATTTGTAGTAGTCTTACTAGCTGTAAGTGACCTTGCACAGTCTTAATCCTTTGTCCTTCAGCTTCCTCATCCGTAAAGCGATGGTGATAAAGCTTGCTTCACAGATTCCGTGTGAATAGATGAGCAAACAGTTGGAGCGCTGACTGCAGGGGATGGGGGTGAGTGCTCATAGAGCTGCTCACACCGCCCAGTTGAAGGATATCATGGGCACCCAGCAGCAGACACCTTTAGCAATGAACAAGAAAAGTTATGGAGTCTCAGAATGGGCCTACTGGGACCCAAGGTTTAGGGAGACAACAATGTCCTGTCCATTCCTACATCTCTTTCAGGACAAGCTCCTGGTATGTCCAGGAGCATTTCTCTTCCAGGTTAGAGGCAAAGGATGAGTCATATCCCACCTCAGCGTCCACTGAGGTGTTTGCCGAGGTGATCAACTGGCTGGCATTTAGGGCAGTGTGGAATCAAGCAAAAGCTAAGAAGCCGAACATTAGAAAACCTGTATGGCCGGCGCCGTGGCTCACTAGGCTAATCCTCTGCCTTGCGGCGCCGGCATACCGGGTTCTAGTCCTGGTCGGGGTGCCGGATTCTGTTCCAGTTGCCCCTCTTCCAGGCCGGCTCTCTGCTGTGGCCGGGGAGTGCAGTGGAGGATGGCCCAAGTGCTTGGGCCTTGCACCCCATGGGAGACCAGGATAAGTACCTGGCTCCTGCCATCAGATCAGCGCCGGTCGCAGCGCGCTGGCCACGGTGGCCATTGGAGGGTGAACCAATGGCAAAGGAAGACCTTTCTCTCTGTCTGTCTCTCACTGTCCACTCTGCCTGTCAAAAAAAAAAAAAAAAAGAATCCTGTAAGTCTCTGATTCGCGAACAAGCTATCCCTGCTTGGCACATTTTCTGCCACGTCCCCCAACTCTTGTCAAATACGCAGCAAATTTCATCATTCCTCGATAGGCAGACCTTACCTTCAGGCTGACTTGGTTGGTCTCGTTGGTCTCCAGAGGAAAGATATTTTCAGGAGGAATGTGGGACCATTTTTTCTGACGAAGTTCATGATCTCTTTTATATTTTCTGTGAAAAGAGTAGAGCCAGTCAACCGCTTTTTTAAGTGTCCATGCCATTCAGTTTCTGAATGCTGGGAGAAATTTAGAACCCTGGTACCCTTGTGTGGATGTGTGGTGACCGAGGTTAGCTCAATGGTGTAACTCCATGTTCTCCAGACTGGCAGGTGTGGGCGTTCAGGACCTGTAAGCATTTCTGCTGAGCTCTTCTACTCTCTTTTCTTTTTACTTTCCCAGGTGCTTCACTAAGGCAGCCCTTTACTGTAATATGGAATCTGAACTGATGGCATTTAAAGAGTGTGGAAAAAGATAAAACTGATAACCTTGGGAGACAAAAAATTAATTTTTAAACCATCAGAGAATATACTAGATTCCCAGGTAAGCCAATTCCTTTTACTCAACTGTGTCTTTTTTTATTTTATTTTTATTTTTGACAGAGTTAGACAGTGAGAGAGAGACAGAGAGAGAGGTTACAGACAGTGAGAGAGAGACAGAGAGAAAGGTCTTCCTTCCATTGGTTCACCCCCCAAATGGCCGCTATGGCCGGTGTGCTGCGCTTATCCGAAGCCAGGAGCCAGGTGCTTCCTCCTGGTCTCCCATGCAGGTGCAGGGCCCAAGCACTTGGGCCATCCTCCACTGCCTTCCCAGGCCACAGCAGAGAGCTGGACTGGAAGAGGAGCAACCGGGACAGAACCAGTGCCCCAACCGGGACAAGAACCCGGGGTGCCGGCGCCACAGGCAGAGGATTAGCCTAGTTAGCCGCGGCACCGGCTCTTTCTAATTTTATTTTAGAAACAGAACAATGCAGAGACAGATATACACATACAGAGATAGAGAGAGAGAGAGAGAGAACACACTCCCCTCCACTGGTTTATACCCCAAATGCACATAACAATTGGGAGGGCCAGATGGAAGCCAGGGACCAATAACTCAATCCAAATCTACCACAAGTGTGGCAGCAACCTATTTACTTGAGCCATCACCACTGTCTTCCAGGGTCTGCATTGGCAGGAAGTTGAAGTCAGGAGTTAGAATCAGGTATCAACCCTTTAATGCCTTCTGAAGGCAATGCTCCCAGTGAGGTAGTTACTTCCACAAAGTCCTGTATCTTAAAGGTTCCTCCATCTCTTCATACTGCCACATTGGGGACCCAGCCTTTAGCAAATGAGCCTTTTGGAACAAACCATGGCACTAACTAAACCAGACAACAGTTTTCTGTGTGTATTGCACCTTTGGTCTGTGCCTCACTGTACTTTCTCATAATGTGAGTGCCTAGCCTGTCAATATTGGTTGAAGTTTTCTCTAGGAAAGGAAGTACATTGTTTTCTCCAACCTGAAGGCAGAGCTTGCCTCCTGTAACTTGTGTTGCTCGAAAATATAGGAGAGAGTCTATAATGTGTACTGATCATTTAGTCAAGAGCAAGCAGAAACCACAGCTTCTCTAAAAACAAAATCCAAATGGGTATCAACCTAAGGTAGGGTCAAATCATGAGATAAAAGACACTAACAGGCTTTTCCCACTGTCTCCAAGCATGAGAGGCAAAAGCAGGGATTCCCTACCAGCTAGAGCAATGATGTGTCCACAAGGAGCCTGTCAGATAAGTGTGATTCGTGTAGTTTTCCATTTCTGAAGCCTATTCAAGAAAAATAGCAAATGACTGATAGCATCGCCAAATGCAATATGAAAGACACTCAGCTCTACTGAGTACCCTGAGCTTCCTGGGGTACAGAAATGGGAGCCTGGGTATCTTCAAGGTCATGATACTGATCCTAGGTGCCCCCGTGTCGATTGACTGATCAATAATGTGTTATTATATGTACATTTAATAGAAGAATATTCAGAAGGATAGAAAGAAAATACTCATTCCTGCTTTGGGGACATTTGGAAAGGCATTATGAGTGACCTTGAAAAGGTGACTTGGAGTTCATGAAATGATGAACAAAGTAAGACAAAGGCAAACTCAGGATGAACAAATAGATCAATAGAAAAGAATAATGATACCAGAATCGACACAAGCCAGTGTGGGAACTTGGAATATGACAGAGGTGACATTAAAAGCCAGTTAGGAGATAATATTGGGACAGTTGACTTTCCAGACACAAAATATAAATTTAAAACTCTATCTGAAATGATATGCAAAGATAGGGTCTATCTCATGTGGAGTTTCAACTGTTATTGTTTTAAAGGTTTCAACAAAACTTCAAAGCTTTGAAGAAATTAATAGATAATGATGTTATGATCTCAGGTAAGGAAAGTAATTGTTGGGGCCGGCACTGTGATGTAACAGGTAAAGTCGCCGCCTGCAGTGTTGGCATCCCATATGGGCGCCAGTTCAAGACCCAACTGCTCCACTTCCAATCCATCTCTCTGCTATGTACTGGGAAATCAGTAGAAGATGGCCCAAGTCTTTGGGCCCCTGCACCTGCATGGGAGACCAGGAGGAAGCTCCTGGCTCCTGGCTTCGAATCTGCACAGCTCTGGCTGTTGTCATCTGGAGAGTGAACCAATGGATGGAAGACCTCTTTCTCTCCCTTTCTCCCTTTCTCTCTCTCTCTCTCTCTCTCTCTCTCTCTCTGTGTGTGTGTGTGTGTGTGTGTGTGTGTACCTCTGCCTCTCTGTAACTCTGGCTTTCAAATAAATAAGTCTTTAAAAAAAACTATGTATATTTTGATGCCCATGCATTTTTAACAGGCATTTTCTATAAACTTTTGGGAGACCCCCTTGTACAGTGATTTTTTTCAGTTTTTCACAGTTTACCAGTGAAACAATAGAAACAGCTCTTTTCATTTAGATCATACTTATGATATGGTAGTCTTTATCCATGCCTCATTTCTAATCCTTACAGTGGTGCAGAGAAGAAATTGAAACCAAGAAACCTGCTGAAGTGGCTAAGCAGTGGATTCAGAGCACCCAACTGGCAAATCAGAGAGGTGGGACCTGAGTGCAGGCATCTCTGCCCCAAAGGCTCCGTTCCATTCTTTCTAGCATTCTACTCTTTCTATGGTCCTTGATGGAGCATGCTGTTGCCGTCTTAGATCCGTCCAGAGGTCTCTTTATAAAATACGTTGTCATCAGCAGCCCTCAGACTGCCCCCTTCCCTCCACCATCCCTATCTGAAAGGTAAGCCCAGGCAGGATGGGGAACAGGGAGGCAGCACCTCAGCACCAGCAGGGCGATGAGCAGGAGCAGCACCACGATCCCCGTGAGTGTGAAGATGGCGATCAACATGATCTGAGGGCCTGTGAGGGAGACACAACAGGCAACACCCTGGTGAGGCTCTTGCAGAAGGGAACAAAGGAAGTGCAAAGCTTCTTGAATCATCATATAATTGGGAAAGTGAAAAGGGACTTTTTCTCCAAAGGCAGAGTTACAGAGAGGAGAGACAGACAGACAGACAGACAGACAGACACACACACACACAAACACAGATCTTACATCTACTGGTTCACTCCCCAAACAGATGCAATGGCTGGGGCTGAGCCAGGCCAAAGCCAGGAGTTTAGAACTCCATCTGGCTCTACCATATGGGTGGCAGTGGCCCAAGCACTCAGGCTACCCTCTGCTGTTTTCTCAGGGGCATTAGGAGGGAGCTAGGTCTGAAGTGGAGCAATGGGAACTCAAACCAGCACTCATCTGGGATGCTGGCATCGTAAGCAGTGGCTGAACTTGCACCATACCACCAGCTGGAAAAGGTACTTGAAAGAAGCAATCATCTTCTATCAATCTCTTCATTGGTGATAAAGAAAGGTCCTGTGTCCCTGATCTCTGAAGAAAGCTGTCTGACGTATGTAGAGGAAAAGTGGGTTTGTTTCAGCTCTCCTCAGAGTGTAGTCATCTCTTTTCTTTCTAACAAGAATCATCAAATGTGATAAGAACACACATAATTTTGGTGGTAGAAGGCTATGCCAGTATGCCTAAGGAGGTTTCAGAGAGGGGAAAAAGCATCAACTTTTTAAAAAATATATTATTTGAGGGCCAGAGAAATAGAGCTCCCATCTGCTGGTTCACTCCCCAAATATCCGGAGCCTGAAACTCAATCCAGTTTCCCACACAGGTAGCAGGAACCCAACTACTAGAACCATCATCTGCTCCCTCCCATTTGTGCATTAACAGGAAACTGGGATTGGGAGTGCAGCTTAAACTCAAACCCAGGCACTCCAGCACTCCAATATGGGATGCAGGGGTCCCACTTGGTAGCTTAAGAGCTAGGCCAAATGCCTGCCTGAGAAAACTGTTTTTATTTTTTTTTAATTTTTAAAAGATATCTATTTATTTGAAAGGTAGAGTTACAGATAGTGAGAGGGAGAGACAGAGAGAAAGGTATTCCATCCGCTAGTTCACTCCCCAGATGGCCCCAATGGCCGGAGCTGTGCCAGGAGCCAGAGCTTCCTCCGGGTCTCCCACGCGGGTGCAGGAACCCAAGGGCTTGGGCCATCTTGTACTGCTTTCCCAGGCCATAGCAGAGAGCCGGATGGGAAGAGGAGCAGCCAGGACTAGAACCAGTGCCCATATGTGATGCTGGCACTGCAGGTAGAGGATTAACCTACTGCACCACAGCGCCCGCCCCGAGAAAACTTTTTTTTATGATTTTTTTGATTTATTTATTTATTTGAAAGTCAGAGTTATACAGAGAGAGGAGAGGCAGAGAGAGAGAGAGAGAGAGAGAGAGAGAGGTCTTCCATCTGCTGGTTCACTCCCCAGATGGCCGCAACGGCTGGAGCTGTGCCGATCCGAAGCCAGGAGCCGGAGCTTCTTCCGGGTCTCCCTCATGGGTGCAGGGGCCCAAGGACTAGAGCCATCTTCTACTGCTTTCCCAGGTCATAGCAGAGAGCTGGACAGGAAGTGGAGCAGCCGGGTCTCGAACCGGCGCCCATATGGGATGCTGGCACTTCAGGCCAGGGCGTTAACCCACTGTGCCACAGCGCTGGCCCCAGAGAAAACTGTTTTTAAATACAAGGCACATATGGGGAGTGTAGAATTTAACAATGACAGTGTTGCACGCTGGCTCCTCCCAGATCTCTAGGTTACTGAGAGAAGTCAAGGAAGAATGTGCTCTTAGTTGTTGGAACACTACAGTGTGGATAGAGTTGTGAAACTACAGTAAGTTGAGATACTCTTAGAAAAGAAAATGGAATACAACAATATGTGATTCTAACCCAAAGAAACACTGAAGCGGAGTCTGAGTATATAAAGGAATGCCTAGTTTGAGAAGGCCAACAAAAATATTAAAACTATGCTTCAAAGTCAAGGCACATATGGGCCACAACAGGACCCTGTTGGAATAGGAAGTTAGTGGACTCAAGAATTAAAAATGCAACAGATGTCAAGCAGTAGAAATAGAAGTTGGAAAATAATGGCAATATGGTGAAGAAGACATGTTTTTCTTACAGCAGGAAAAAACAAAGAAACCAGAAACTCGAGAAAAATGTTCATGGAAGGTATAGTCCTACAATGAAACAAAATAAAATGCAGCCAAGTTTTGAGAATTGGGTATTATGAAAAAGGATCCATCTGTGTGTGGTGTGGGGGTACAGAAAACATTTGGCGTGTTTTGTGGTTCAAAAGGGGGACAATGGCACTATGTAGGAAGACATGTTATAGCATAATGTTTAGCTTTGTAGAAATAATATTTTGTATTCTAATAATAAGGAAAATATTTACTAGTTTTCAACTTGTAGAATCAACTTATCTGTAAAGGACAGAGGGCTTTATTATGGTTACCAAATGAATATTAACCATACCAAATTAAAGAAGTATTCCAGGATGAGAGTCATTTGGCCTGGTGGTTAAGCCACAGGTTGGAATGCCTGCATCTCATGTTAGTGGCAGTGGCTAAGTCCCTGTGTGGGAGGTCTTGACTCCTGGCTTCAGCCTGGCTCAACCCTGCCTATTGTGGGCATTTGGAGAGTGAACGAGTGGTTAGAAGCTCTCTCTCCGTTTGTGTCCCAAATTAAAAAAAAAAAATTTAAAAACAATTTATGAAGTGGAAAGGTGGTAGAATGAAGGATTAAAGGCACTAAGAGCCTCATCTTTTTAAGTAGGGGAGCAAAACATTTTATATACAATTGATAGATTAACAATAGAAGCTCATATGTAGAAATTAAAATGATAAAGACATCCAAAGAGTGTACTGACAAAGAAGATATAACTATATTGGGAAGAGGTTAGAAAGAAGAAAAGCTAATTAAGATTAACTAACTCTTCATTTATCAATACAAAAAAATAACTGGATAACATCTAAAGTTCATAAGTCAAGAAATTAAAGCATGTTATTTGGAGACAGGCAAAAAACTAAAAGCTGAAATGACCGAGATTCTGGGGGTGCAGACTTGGGAATACACTTTCCTAATGAATATCTGTACTCCTGGATTTCAAATTATGTGCATGGGCCGGCGCTGTGGCTCACTAGGCTAATCCTCCGCCTTGCGGCGCCAGCACACGGGGTTCTAGTCCCGGTCGGGGCACCGGATTCTGTCCCAGTTGCCCCTCTTCCAGGCCAGCTCTCTGCTATGGCCAGGGAGTGCAGTGGAGGATGGCCCAAGTGCTTGGGCCCTGCACCCCATGGGAGACCAGGAGAAGCACCTGGCTCCTTGCTTCAGATCAGCGCGGTGTGCCGGCCGCAGCGCGACGGCCACGGCAGCCATTGGAGGGTGAACCAACAGCAAAAGGAAGACCTTTCACTCTCTCTCTCTCTCTCTCTCACTGTCCACTCTGCCTGTCAAAATAAAAAATCAAATTATGTGCATGAATTATCTTTGCTAAAAACACAGTTAATAAAGGTGCACTTGAAGAGACACCAAGACCTCTTTATTTAAGGAGAATGCTACCTTGTACTCAGGGACCATGGTACCAACTCTGGCAGGACATGGTCTGTGTCCAAAGTGTTCAGTCTTATGTCTGTAGTACTCAGCACATGACCTGGTACAGTATCAATAAGAATGGCAGAATAAAATATAATTAAGTCAAATCTTGACCTTGCTCAACTTAATGTTTGAGAAAATGGGAGGAAAAAAGTGCCCATATATTAAAATACATAAATAGGCCAGTGCCGCGGCTCACTAGGCTTATCCTCCACCTGCAGCCCCAGCACCCTGGGTTCTAGTCCCAGTCGGGGCACCGGATTCTGTCCCGGTTGCTCCTCTTCCAGTCCAGCTCTCTGCTGTGGCCTGGGAGTGCAGTGGAGGATGGCCCAGGTCCTTGGGCCCTGCACCCACATGGGAGACCAGGAGGCGGCACCTGGCTCCTAGCTTCGGACTGGCACAGCGCGCCGGCCACAACGCGCCGACTGTAGCGGCCACCTGGGGGGTGAACCAATGGAAAATGGAAGACCTTTCTCTCTGTCTTTCTGTCTCTCTCTCTCACTGTCTAACTCTGCCTGTCAAAAAAAAAAAAAAAAAAAGGCATAAATAAATTCAACAAACTTGTATTCCATTTGACCTAGCTCACATGTTGTATATGCATTTCTAAACTATGTTTGTTTCATTACTCATGTCCTTCTAATGAACGAATCATTTTCCCTGAGGTGGGGTGTTTAGCTTGGAAATACTGCAGCACATTCTCATAACGGATGGATTTGAAGAATTTATGGTTTGCTAACATGTGACTTTGCCTTTGATGATGTATTATGTTGTTTTGTGCTAAGAGGAAAATTCCAACACTACAAATGTAAGGTATGAATTGCTACTCTTGGCTGGGCAGAAATAAATTCATTTGTTGAGGTTGAAGTTGCACATGACTTTTGTGAATTCTCTTTGTCACTGCAATCAATGGTGAGACCACCATTGCCACTCTCACACCCCAAACTCTAGACCCCCCCCAAAAAAATGTGTTTCAGAAATACAAGTTAACAGTGCAGGTAACTCCACTCACCAACCTGCTGTAATTGCACATCCCTCAGACCAGAGTAGGAACTGAAGGGTATATGGTATACTTCTTATACCATCTCAATTCCTGCCTCCCACAGTGTGAACATCTCACTGCACGGGACCCAATTATGATAATCACAAACTGTATTTCAGTACACCATCTCCTACTTAAATATAGTAGTTTTCAATTCAACACTTTATTTTGTGTTAGCTAAGCTGCAGTTTCTCATTAGTTCTAAGGTTAAGCTTATGCTGCCTTCTGGTGGCTACTGTGGTTATCACATTCTATTTAATCCATTTCACAATTAATGTAGAATGTGTTTATAATCCTAGGGTCATATGACATTATATTCATTGTTGGAAGGAGTGTGTTAAATCTAATTTAACAGAGAAAGGAACTCACAATTAGAAAAGAAATAAATGGACTGAAATTAACACAAGGTAGATTAGTGCTGGAGTCCCGAGTGGAAATTCAAGTTATTTGAATAACTGTGATAGTTATTTATGGTTATCTCATTATGTCATTCATTAATTTATTCATTAGGTCCAAGGAACTATGTTGGAGAAGGAGATATGAATAAAGAACGGACCTTAAAAGTACATGACATAAAAAGACTTGTAAACAGATAAGTGTGATATAAGTACTGTGCAGGAAGTCAGGTCGGGTAAGCACAACCTTAATAAACTTTTGAAATGCTAAGCAAAAACTTAGACTACAGGTAAATCTTCATGAGTGGTTGTTTACCATTTGTGCAGGGGAATGACAGGAAGTGGCATACAAAAGACCTGTGGCATAAAGCTGCAATATCTCTTTAAAGAAATAGGAGGACGTTGAGAGAGTAGAGAAGGGATTTCAGGAAGATGAAAAATAAAGCTAGAGAAGTAGAAAGACAGGGGATGCTTTGCGTTATGTTCAGTCATTGGGACTTTATTCTGTAGGTAAAGTGCTGCTAGACAGAGTTTAGCACCAGTGCAGTGATGCAACTGGATTTATGCTTCATGCTGGTGGCAGTGTGGGTTGGACTGGAGGCAGGCAGGACTGAAGCGGGAAGTCAGCTGGACATCATTGCTGTAATCCATGAAGCAGATGATGAGGGCTCCCGTGAGGACAGGAACCAAATCTGCACTGTTCTTTGCTGTATCCCAGGCACCTGGAACATTGTCTGGTACTAAGTCTATCTTTGTTAAATCAAAGAGTGATGGTGAAATGTTCCTTTATTTAGTTTGCAGTTATGTACAGAGAAAAAAAAACAGGCATGCATATTTTACTCACACACTATTGGAGAGACTGAGTTGCTTTATTTGTAAAGTTTACAACTAAATGTAGTAACAGTTAAGTGATGAAAAGCTCTGGCTAACTGAGTTTTCTGGTTAACTGAGGATGAAATGAAGTTGCTTAGGATAATATAGCCTCATAGTATTAATATAAATATTTGATGCAATCTCTTTTAAGTATGTAACAAATGCTTTTGATAAGTTTGCACTTTACAAATCAGAACTTCGGATAGCTAAAATTTACAAATCTACCATAGTCACTGAGAACTATAATTAAAGAGCAAAAAGTTAACTCAAAAAGTTACAAGATGGGGCAGGCATTTTGTGTCGTATTTAAGATACTGATCAGGATGCCCATGTCTGACATTGGAGTATCTGGGTTCAATTCCCAGCTCCAACTCCTGATTTTAGCTTCCTACTAATGAGAGGCAGCAGGTGACGGCTCAAATAATTGAGCTCCTGCCGTTTTCAAGGGACACCTGAATTAAGTTCCTAGATTCAGCTTCAACTCTGAGGCATTTGGGGATTGAACCAGTGAATGAGAGTTCTCTCTCTGTCTCTGCTTCTTAAATAATTTTTTAAAAAAATTACAAAAGGAAGACAGAGTTGTAGAAGCCCATGAGAAAAGAGATGTTTTTCCAAAATCAAGTTTGGTTGAAAAATAAAGACAGATGATGACTTTAAAGATAATAAATAGGCTCATTAAATAAAATGAGCTTTAAAAAAGCAATGATAGCAGTAAATATGAAGTCAGCTCAGGATGGGTCATTGTCTGGAAGAATATGATTCCTTCCCACCACCTTGTCAACACTCTCTTAAGTCAGCCACTAATGACTATGAGATAAAAACATAGGAATCATTTTTGGACCAGTTTTGACTCATGGAGGAGAAGAGGACTAGAAACAGTTACAGTTTTGATACAAGCAAGCCTGTGGAACCAGAGACGCTTCTTTCATTGGGTCAAGTTTTCAGTTTCTGGCTGTGCAGCTGGTCTGGAATAGAAATGTTCCTAGCCTATAATTTTTTTAAGATTTATTTATTTATTTGAAAGGCAGAGTTACAGAAAGGAAGAGAGAGAAAGCGAGCTTCCATCTGCTGTTTCACTCCCTAAATGGCCACGACTGAAGCTGAGCCAATTCGAAGCCAGGAGACTGGAACTTCTTCCAGGTCTCTCACATGGATGCAGGGGCGCAAGGACTTGGGACATCTTCTGCTTTCCCAGGCACATTAGCAGGGAGCTGGCTTGGAAGTGGAGCAGCTGGGACTTGAACCAGAGCCCATATGGGATGTTGGCACTGCAGGTGGTGGCTTTATCCACTGTGCTATAGTGTCAGCCCCAGCCTATAATTTTTTAATACTTCGAAAAACTGAGAACCTAATTCAGAGTCTTTGTGGAAAATTTGGAAACTTCAGAAAAATATAAAAAATCAAGAAAAGCTTCCAGGTTTGTATTTCTTAGAAGCTGCTACTTTTAGAATTTTAACATAATTCTTTTCAATATTATGTCTTTGCATTGTTTTACAAAGTTAGAATCCTGTTAAAAAACTAAATTTTTCATTACTTTACATAAGTTTCCTAACATTACTATTTTTAATTGATTGCATGGTAATTCATTTATGAATATATCATGCTTTTCTAAGTAATTTTACTAATGTTTCTTTTTTTGCAACTTTGGATATAAGTATTTGCTTAAATTTATAATTTTCCTAAAGATATATTAGTAACATGGATTCTTATTATCCAGAAGGGTAAGGCCTGGATATGCCAGTTATGGACTGTCTTGAGCCTTCTTGCCCAGGAGAAACCTCATAGGCCCTACTTGCTGATGGATGGTCAGTGACTCAGGGTTGCATTGCCAACTTGCATTGTGATGGCCTGACCATGCCAGGGCTTCTTGTGACATGATAGAACCTCATCTTAAGTAGGGGATAAAGCATCACTGCAATTCAAACTTGTGTCCCATGAAGGAATGGGGAAAACTTTGGAGGCCGTGATCACGGATCACCCCTCAGCCTCGAGTAGCCAGCGCTCCTTGCTGAGATATGTGTCTCTTGAGCTTATTGCAACAAAATGTAAATGGGGCAAGAAAATATACCTCTGTGCCCATTTTTACCAATTTCGAAACCTAGTTTTCTATGGAATAGTAGAGTAGGACACATTTTAAAGAGGAGTATAGGGACTAGTGGGTAAAGCTGCCACCTATAAAGCTGGCATACCATATGGACAACAATTTGAGTCCTAGCTGCTCCACTTCCAATCCAGCTCCCTGCTAATGGCCTTGGAAAAGCATCAGAAGATGACCCAAATTCTTGGGCCCCTGCCACCCATGTGGGAGACCAGGAAGAAGCTACTGGCTCCTGCCTTGAGCCTGGCTCAGCCCCTGCCATTGTGCCATTTAGGGAGTGGACCAGCCGATGGAAGACCTCTCTCTCTGTTTCTCCTTCTCTTGTTCTCTTTCAAATAAATAATTCTTAGAAAAAGAGTATAGCTAAATTAGAATGACTTTTTAAAAGATTTATTTATTTATTTGAAAGGCAGAGTTACAGAGAGGAAGAGTCAGAGAGAAAGAGAGAGAGAGGTCTTCCATCCACTGGTTCACTCCCCAGATGGCCACAATGGCCAGAACTGTGCCAATCTGAAGCCGGGAGCCAGGAGCTTCTTCTGGGTTTCCCACGTGGGTGAGGGGGTGGGGAGGGGATGTGCGGGGGCCACGGACTTGGGCCATCTTCTATTGCTTTCCCAGGCCATAACAGAGAGCTGGACTGGAAGTGGAGCAGCCAGAACTCGAACCTGCGCCCACATGGGATGCTGACACCACAGGCAATAGCTTTACCGACTATACCACAGTGGGTTGAGCTGTGGCCTGTGATGCCAGTATCACATGTAGGTGCCTGTTCATGGCCTGGCTGCTCCACTTTCAATCCAGCTCCCTGCTAATGCATCTGGGAGAGTGGTGGAGGATGGCTCAAGTGCCTTGGCCCCTGCCACCAACTTGGGAGACCAGGAAGAGTCTCCTGGCTCTATTGCAGCCATTTGGATGGTGAGCCAGCAGAGAGAAGATCTCTCTTTCTGTCTTTCCCTCTTGTCTCCATGTAACTCTGCATTTCAAAAAATTAATTAATTAAGATATTTTGAGTGTTGGATCACAGCTGCAATATCATTAATTGCACACAGAAGTCTATATTTATAAACCAGCAAATCTAGCTGACACAATAAGCTAAACACAGACTAACTGCATAACCTTTAGGGTTTGCTCTCCTTACCATCAAAACAATTTCAGGTAATGAAAATTCACTAAGGTATCTTACCCCGACCCGGAATATCATTAGGAAGTTTGTGGTTCTTCCAGACGAATGTGGGGCTCATATCCACTGGGATAGTGTTATTCACGCGAGTGTCATAAGTCAAAAGAACCTTGAACTATGTCAGCATGCAAAAAGAAAAAAGAACAGAAAAAGACATTTTAGAAAAACTTCTGATGGGATTGACTATCTTGCCCAGTGGTACTTGAGTTTCATAACACTTCTCAGTGAAACAAGGTAATTATTAACCAGTTCAGAACTAGTTAGGATCTTCTCATTGGTACGTAGCATGAGTACGGATTTAAATTCCTGGTGCGCCTATTCGTTTTCTATTTCTTTATGACCATGTACTTTACAGTTAAACCCTGCCCAATGCAGAGTCTTTAGGTCTTGAGAGAACTAGTTCAAGTCTTTCATTTTATCAATGCTAAAATAGAAGCCAAAAAATAGTAAATGGCTGGCTCCAAGTCACATGGCCAAAGAAGCACCAGTGTCTTACATAACATTTAAGTTGCTTTTAAAAACCTTCTCTGGAGAAAAATGCACTACTGCTAAAAGCCATTATATCACTCTGATACATGTCAAGGGGCCTTGAAATAATGCTGCATTTTTAAAATTCTATCAATTACCTCATTTTCTAATCTCTCTTATCCCTTTGCTCTAATGTGCTTTCTGTACATGCCATTTAATTTGGTTTGTATAAGAGGTTTCTTTTCTAAGTAATCTGCTAATGGAAATATTAATAAATCTTCAAATTACTGCTGCATTTATTAAGTTTTGTAGAAGAGAGAAGCAACAGAATATGTCATTGAAATCTTTAGTTGTAGAAATGAATAAACAATCTTTAGCAAAGACTTGTTATCCCATCTTTTTATTAATTTATTTGGATGGCTTAACATATATATTACAGTGAATATTCAGAGTAAGAATTCTACGTGTGAAAATACTTAAGGAATACTACCCCAATATAAGGCAGAATTTTAAAGCTAAAATGAACTATCTCAGATTGTAAATAACCTCTTAGACCAGGCATTTGGAGCAGTGGAAAAGATGCTACTTGGGATGCCCCTACCCCATACTAGAGTGCCTGGATTTGATCTGACCTGCACTTTCAATTCCAGCTTCTTGATTTATGTGCATCCTGGGAGGCAGCAGGTGATGGTTCAAGTACTTGTGTCCCTGCCAACCACATAGGTGATGCTTTAGAAGCTGCTGACTCTGGCCTGGGCCTGACCCTGCCCTAGGTGTTGTAAGCATTTGGGGAGTGGATGAAAGTTCTCTGTTTTTAAGTAAAGTAAATAAAAATTTAAAAGATATTCAAATAAATAAACTATTCCTTCACTGTTGCTCCTCTTCAAGTTATCCCTCCTCACCCAGATTACCACATATTTTCTGATAAGCAGTAGGATGTACTTTCTTGGTATCCACAGAAGTATACAGAAGTATCATAGTAGTGTCAATATCCCCACAGTCGTCCAGAGTCACAGGACCCGTATACCCTAGGACAAATCCAGAGAGCGTTAGAGGTCATTGTTAATGTTTTACCTGACAGGTGGAATTCTGACAGTGTATAATATAGGTTCACATGAATATTTCATATTTAGTGAGAAATTATTACCCTTAATGGTCTAATCAGAGGATACTTAGATTGGTTTTTGACCCTGAGATCTCTGAAGAGTATTTTTATGTCAGTTAGTGTTAGTCAGCAGAAAAAACGTATTTTTATTTCACTTAGAACAGCAATAAATGTAACCAGAGAATAAACTTCTCAATTATTAGTGATGAATCTTTGCTAAAAATATTTACTAAACTGGTAGCAATCTGTAGATCCCTGTATAATCTAAATTACATTGTAAAAAGATCAAGATCTCTTCACTATCACTTATTGACTGAAGATATAAAACATCACTTAAGTTCTCTGAATTCCAATCTTTTATCTATGACATAATAGCAATATAGGATAGACATTTGAAATGGCTGTTAAGGTTAAATATGACTAAAACATCAATTTTTTTTTTTGACAGGCAGAATGGACAGTGAGAGAGAGACAGAGAGAAAGGTCTTCCTTTTCCGTTGGTTCACCCTCCAATGGCCGCTGCGGCTGGCACGCTGCAGCCAGCGCACCACGCTGATCCAAAGCCAGGAGCCAGGTGCTTCTTCCTGGTCTCCCATGCAGGTGCAGGGCCCAAGGACTTGGGCCATCCTCCACTGCACTTCCGGGCCACAGCAGAGAGAGGGACTGGAAGAGGAGCAACCGGGACAGAATCCGGCACCCTGACCGGGACTAGAACCCGGGGTGCTGGGGCCACAGGTGGAGGATTAGCCTATTGAGCCGCGGTGCTGGCTAAATCAGCAATTTTACATGGTTCAATGTAATAGATAATACTTATTTCATATTTACTAAATACTAGACTGAGCTAAATGTTTTATATGCATTGATCACTTTATTATCCCTGGAATACTAGGATACAGACACTATTATTGACTCTATATTATTGATGAGAAATTATTGAAGTCAGAGATGTTAAGGAACTGGTCCAGGGCATTGTATGGTTGGTGGGTGGCTAAACTAGGACATAAGCAAATATCTCCTGGCTCTCAGCCTGGGACAGTGGCCACTGGGAAGCCTGACCATGACCATGGATGTGGGAACATTAGGAATGCACAAATCATGGCTGGCAGAGCTTGGGACACAAGGAATGATCATTAAATACTTGTCCTGCCGGCGCCGCAGCTCACTAGGCTAATCCTCCACCTTGCGGCACTGGCACACCGGGTTCTAGTCCCGGTCGGGGCGCCGGATTCTGTCCCGGTTGCCCCTCTTCCAGGCCAGCTCTCTGCTGTGGCCAGGGAGTGCAGTGGAGGATGGCCCAAGTACTGGTCCCTGCACCCCATGGGAGACCAGGATAAGTACCTGGCTCCTGCCATCGGATCAGCGCGGTGCGCTGGCCGCAGCGTGCCGGCCACGGCGGCCATTGGACGGTGAACCAATGGCAAAGGAAGACCTTTCTCTCTGTCTCTCTCTCTCACTGTCCACTCTGCCTGTCAAAAAAAAAAAAAAAGACATAAATACTTGTCCTTCCCTTCCCACTTCTGCAGGGGTATGGAAACGACCACTTCCTGTTATTGTCACACACCACAGCCATTGGTGCAGCCCTCAGAACTGATGCCAGCAGAGGAAGCCAGCAGAGGAAGACGCATCCTGTGGGAAAACAAAGGATTCCCATAGGAAAACCATAAGGCAACTTAGAGAAGGTATCTATCATTTGTCTGTTACTCAGTAGACAGTACATTTAAAAGGAATTTCCTTCATAATCTCAGGATGAAATTTGGAAAAAATGAAAGATGAGAGTTTCAGTAGAGGCTCCATGGGAAAGGCAACGCAGATGCGTGTGGTTCAGAGGGGAGAGGGGTATGTGTTGCCTTGGAATCATTAAAAGTTTTATTAGAGGCTTAACAGTCATGTTTTCTACCCTTGAAGAATGGGAGATGTGGAGGAAACAAAATCAAACCGCAGATATTTCTCTTCTTGCTAGCTTCTAAGCATAGCCTGGGTGTCACCTAATTAGAATGTCCTGGAATCAGCTTGTCCATACATCCAAGGCCTGAGCTCCTTGCTCTTTCTATGATATCCAAGATTCTGAAAGTCTGCAGCATAAACTGGAGTCCATATATCAGCAATGGCATCCCCAAAGTTTATGTAACCATGTTTGCCTCTATGGAATTGAAAGGTCTTTAGCCGTTGAACCATGTATTGCTACATTCATTCTTGGTTTCCCAAAGTCCATTCACAAAGCCCAATCTCTACAACTTTGTTATTGAGTGCTCCGAGGAGACCAGTACCTTGGAATGTGAGGTTCCTGAAAGCATGAGCAAATTTGGAGGTGGTAATATTTTCTCCATTTTTAAGAAAAGTCTTCAGCATGTGTCCAAAGAGCAAGGTCCCATCCAAGTAAGCAAGAGTGAAGTCATTTCTTGCCTGAATGAGGAAGGGAAATCTTAAAATAGGTTCAAAAAAGAGATTTAGGTCTTGAGCCTGGAGTGAAATGATCTTGGGGTCAGCTGGGTAAAGTGGGAAAGTAGGGGGACATGTGGGGAATTGGAGGGATGGGTGGTGGTAAGGGAGACTTCTGGAAAGTCCTTCCTTGGGTCAGCGCTCTTTATTACTCATGTCACAGTTATGCCGCCTTTTGGGATCAATAAAACAAGAACACCGCCTTTAGGGCAGTAATTCCAGGCAGTTATACTTCCTTCCTATGATAAAATACATAATTGCAACCAGGAAAGTGGACATAAAACATTTTCATAATTCTTGTAAAATTTTATGTAACGATAGTGCTTGCTTGCAGTTTAATGTACATTAAAGTGCAAAAGAGAAAACCAACAATTACAACCCCTGCCTTTCAGTATACTGGGTGAGACATGAGGAGTTGGGATTGGATGATACCATCGCACTTGCTCTGAAGACAGTTCTCATTGGGTATTACTTCAGGCCCCTATGTGAGAGCACTTCAAAAGTTTTGTAAAAAATGGAATTGAAATATGTTGATTTTGTTGCAAAAAAATGTTTGAAATCCATGTATAGTCTTTGCATGATATTCATTTTCATGAAGTTTTTGAATACCCCTCATATGCATGGATTTCAGTATTTTTACATCAAGCAAACTTACCTTTGAAAGGCAGAAAGATTGAGTGGGGAGAGGAAAATAGAGTGTGCTGCTTCACTCCGCACACGCCTGCAACAGCCAGGGCTGAGTTGGGCTGAAGCCAGGAACCTGGAACTCAATCCAGGTCTCTATTCATGTGGCAGGGACCCAAGTACAAGAGCCTTCACCCCCTGCCTCACAGGGCACACATTCCAGGAAGCTGGAATCTGGAGTGGCCCTGGGACTTGAACCAAGGCACTCTGATACAGGATATGGGTATCACGTGTGGTGATTTAAGGGCTACACCAAATGCCTGCCTCTGAACTTTTCTTCTTTTTCTTTTTTTTCTTTCTCTCTCTCTCTCTCTCTCTCTTTTTTTTTTTTTTTTTTTTTTGGACAGGCAGAGTGGACACTGAGAGACAGAGAGACAGAGAGAAAGGTCTTTCTTTACCGTTGGTTCACCCTCCAATGGCCTCTGCGGCTGGCACGCTGCAGCCGGCACACCGCGCTTATCTGAAGCCAGGAGCCAGGTGCTTCTCCTGGTCTCCCATGGGGTGCAGGGCCCAAGCACTTGGGCCATCCTCCACTGCACTCCCTGGCCACAGCAGAGAGCTGGCCTGGAAGAGGGGCAACCGGGACAGAATCCGGCGCCCCGACCGGGACTAGAACCCGGTGTGCCAGCACCGCAGGTGGAGGATTAGCCTATTGAGCTGCAGCGCCAGCTTGAACTTTTCTTCTAATTCAATTTTCTACAAACTTTTTGAGGCAACTTCATATCTACAAAAGGAAAATACTGGAAAGGATCAGAACTCCTCTGACTCTCTGGCTGGTGTGTGGTGATCTTCACAGAACTGGGCTATGAATGAAAAGTTCTTTCTTTACTGAGACTCAGTGAGTTCTGTGACCTCAGGTACTTTGGACTGCTTGCCTATGCAGAATCCCATTTTTGCCAGAGTCAAGAAGGAGGACAGCAATCTCTGGATATGGCACCCAGAATTATATTTGCAATAAAATATAAACAGGAAAAAGAAAGCCTCTTTGACTCATTTCAGTTTCTTTCACTGAACTCTTGTTTCATGAGATGAAAAGGATCCAGTGAACACCCAGCCCCCTAAGAGATTGTAGCCCTTGATTTTGGCAGGGTCATAAATTGGAAGATTCAGAGCCACCACTCCAGTAAAAACAGATACTCTCAGAAGCATCCAACTTTCTTATAGCTTTTGGTGCTTGGCCCCATAGACTGGCCATCCCAAGGTTGTTTACTGGCTTAAGAGTTCCCTTTACCCTTTCTCCCAATCTAAACCTGGTCATAACTGTTGACCTTGGAGGGCAGAAGGCATCCCGTAAACTGAGTCAAGGTACAGTGGTCAACAAAGCTCAATGTACTATTAATGCCAAAGGCCCTGCATTATAAGAGGGACTATGATTTTATGTCTAAATGGAGTCCCTCCTCCTGGGACAAATACTAAAACAGATGGGCTACTGGGATAACAGGAATAAACCAGAACTGTCCTGGGTAAATTGGGATGGTGGTCAGCTGAATTACAGCAGAGGTCAATGTCTTAACCTGGGAAGACATCTGCAAAGGTAGAATTCTGATACCAGCTGAAGGAGAGAGTTGCTTTGGGAGGTACAGAACTTTCTTGTACTCTTTCCTTTACTTTATATTGTTTGGCTTCTACTGAAGTGTAAGAGTGACCCTTGACAGCAAGACTTCTTCCTGTCTTCCCATATTGTCACTTTCGTTCTGACATGACAGAGTACTGTTGTGCTGGTCTAGAATTTAGCAAATTGACTTGGAGTGATAGTTTTGATTTTTGGATCCTCCTATTTCAAAATTATATACATATAGTTGTTCTTAGTTAATATTTGTTCAGTGCACTGAAATGAGAAGAGATAATTGCTCATTTAAGAATGCAGGATGATTATATCACCCTATAGAAGGGGCTTCAAACATTTATGTAAAATTCACATTATCTTTTAATTCTCTTTTCCCATGAATACTTTGAAGCTCCTTTTTCTTTTCCTATGTATTATACACACACACACACACACACACATACACACACATACACACACACATACACATATCTTACCGGCAGAACATCTTTGGAGAATGAGTTATTTAAGGTGAAATTTCCAGGAGGTAGTGTCAAAACAAGGAAATTTTTCATATAGTCAGGGGCTGTGACACTGTCATTGAAGTAGTAGTTACTGTAATAAAATGTACAGGTTCTTAGTGAAAATTAGGTTCCTCAAAAAATAAAGACATATCTTCCACATTTTACAAAACTATAACATGAGCCTTGAAAATAGTCAGAAACATTTTTTCAGTTCCCAGATAGGATTATTTTCTTCTATATTTGCCAAATTGAATAAAAGAACTTAGGTACCTCTAAGTCAAAATACACAAATGGAAAGGAAAAATCAGGATACAGGTACTCCTTTGAGACAGCTTTTGTTTTCAAGACTTAGAAACTGTTAGTTTATACCTGGAATCTTTCTTTTCCTTAAACACCCTTAAGAATATAAAGATACTAAGGAGCAGGTGGTTGGCATAATTGTTCATATACCTGTGTCCCACTTCAGGGTGTTGCCTGGGTTTGATTCCAAGCTACAGCTCCCAACTTCAGCTTCCCACCAAGGCAGACCCTGGGAGGCAGCAATGATGGATCAATGAATTGCCACCCACATGGAGACCTGGATTGTTTCTGGCTCCTGATTCTGACTTTGACTTACCCCAGCAACTGTGGGCCTCTAGGAGTAAACTAGCAAATGGAAACTCTGTCTCTCTTTCTCCTCTTCTATCCATCTCTCACTCTCTTTCTCCTCTTCTATCTGTCTCTCAAATAAATTAAAATATAATAAGGATTGCGAGATGGCAGACATAAAATTTGTCATTAGGCCTACTTTTCAAATGGTTAAACTCAAGCATAAACATTTTCTCTAACACTGTAAGTTTTTGACATGTAGGATATTGGTTTATTGATCTTTGTATCATCAACTCTTAGACAATAGTTGGCACATTGTAGACTCAACATCATTTGAAGTTGCTCTGATAATCATATGGGTTCTAAACTTCCTAATACTTTGGATGCTTTAATACGCAAACAATGTAACTTTAAAAAATTTTTAACACATATATAAAAATCATATATATCTATGGGGTATCATATATCATATATATGTATGGGGTACCATATATCAATATATGTATACATTGTATAATGTCCAATTAGGGTAAACAGATTTATCTCTGCAAATACTTAACATTTCTTCATGGGAAAATATCCAAAATCCTATTGCCTAGGTTTTTTTAAAGAATATAACATGTTTGAAATGCTATAACTAGGGTGATTATCATTTAATGTTTAAACACAACTTTGTACTAACGACTGTTGGATATTTTGCCCATACTATCACATCTAATTCCAAAAGCACCCTCATAAAGTGGACATTCTAATTCTCATTTTATAAATGAGAAGATTTATATAGATTTATTTATTTACTTGCAAGTCAGAATTACAGTGAGAGAGTGAGAAACAGACACACACACACACACACACACACACACAATGAGGGGGTGGGGAGTAAGAGAGTGAGAGACAGAGAGAAAGAAAGAGATCTTCCATTCGCTGATCCATTTCCAGATGGCCTCAATGGCTGAGGTTAACTCAGGCAAAAGCCAGGAGCCAGGAATTTTATCTAGGTCTCCCACTTGGGTGGCAGGGACCTAGATACTTGGGTCATCTTCCACTGTTTTTCCCAGGACATGAGCAGGGAACTGGATCAGGAGTGGAGCAACCAAGACTCAAACCGGCACCCCTATGGGATACTGTCATTGAAAGTGGAAGCTTTCCCCACTATGCCACAACCCAGGCCCCCAGATGAGGAGATTTAATTTCAAGATGCCAAGAAATACCTGAATCAAAAGAATCAGGAGTATCAGAATTAGGATTCAAACACAAGTTATGTCTAGTTTTGAATCTTCCTAAAACATTACCACACATCTTTAGGGAATAGTGACAATGGAATGCCTGCACTCAGGTAGTTGACTGAGGATTTTTCAAAGTAAAATTACACTAACCTGGCTACACTAAGGACTTCTTTTAGAAGATGAAGCAGTTGTTGAAATCAACGTGATTGTAGGAGTGAACTATTGATAATTCTGCCTTCTTTCCTGTACTTAGGCAGCTAAAAGCCTAAGTTGGATGATTAATAATGTGTGTGTACAACTAGCTGTGAAACAGCCTCATAGTTCCTATGCCACATGTTTAGTGTGGGTGAAACAATGAAGCACATGTGGGAAACATCTAACATCGTAATTGTTTGGCTCTGAACACAGACAGGTAATGATTAATGATCTAGTCAGATAAGTGAGGGCATGTGATCTCACTGATGGGGACAAGGGGCAGAGTCATACTGGTGATCTCTGACTCAAGTACTGCTTTGGCACAGTTTGTTAGTGGAGTCTGCAACCATATTAGAAGGTTAGTGGTTAAAAAAAAAAAAAAACAGGAAACAAGATAGGTTGTGATAAAAGGTGATTTGTTTTCTCTGGAATTTTCTCTCCTTAGTTCTAGAGAAGTGTGGCTGTTCTTGCTCACTTAGTGACTATACTGCAGAGGCAAAGAATAATTGTTGTCAAATAGACTGATAACTTTAACTTCACTCTTATCAAAGGTAGCTGAAGGAAAAGTAATCTAGGATCAAAGGCCATTAGCAATTGAAGGGAAAAAATTGTGGTGCCCAACTCCAGGAACAATATTGAGTTATATAGTTGATTTATCATTTTCTGGATAAAGACCTTAAAATCAAACTGGAAATAAGGACCCCATGTTGATTAAGTACGCCTCACAGATGAATGGACATGTTGGTTTAATGGGGCTTTTTTTTTTTTATAAGGAGGTTGGATGAGCTCCTTTTTTTTTTTCTTTCTTTCTTTCTTTCTTTCTTTTTTTTTTTTTTTTTTTTTGACAGGCAGAGTGGACAGTGAGAGAGAGAGACAGAGAGAAAGGTCTTCCTTTTCTGTTGGTTCACCCCCCAGTGGCTGCTGCAGCCAGCGTACTGCAGCTGGCACACCGCACTGATCCGAAGCTAGGAGTCAGGTGCTTCTCCTGGTCTCCCATGTGGGTGCAGGGCCCAAGGACTGCACTCTGATGGGGCTTTTTAAAAACTTTTGTATTTAGACATAATGGGAGGTGTCAACGGAATACATCTTTGCTAAGGTCACAACTGATTAGATAAGAATGATCATGTGATGAGGAAGGCAGGAAACTCTGGTCTAAATATTATCATACTGAACCCCATATGAGGGTGTGTGAAGCAAGGGAAGTGAGAATGTGTCTTTTGGAAATCCTTGGAGTATTTCCTTTCTGAAAGAAGAAAGGTTCTTCCAAATATTATACCTACTTGAAGAGGTCCACCAGAATAATGACAGTGTCTTCAGCTACTGTCCAGTCATCCTTCAAATTGTCAATGACTTTTGGTTTACCACACATAACAATCACTAGAAGAGAGAGAGAAAGACAAGGAGAGAAATTCATGATGATCCACACACAAACAGGGAAGGGAACCAATTGCCTGAATTTAAATCCAGTAGATTTAAACCCATGTTCCATTTTTAAAAATATTAACACCAATTCCTCAAATTCCTCCTCCTTCTTCTTCCTTCCCTTTTTTTTCTCATTTACAGTTTCAAAGTCAGAACAGAACTGTATGAAATCTTTAAAAAAAACCATCTAGTCTATTGCCGTACTTTTCTAGATTTAAGGAGACTGAAGTCAGGATGCCAAGAGGATCTAGGAACTAGTAGATAAAAGAGGTAGCTTTGACAGTCAAATTCATGATTGTTGATCCAGCTCTGAGTCCATTACGACAACTGGGTGGTTACAAAAGCTATTTCCTTGATAAATAATGTGTGCTTCATCATTTGCAGGCAGAGGACTAACCTACTGCGACACGTTGCTGGACCCCTGATATTTTCTTGTTTGTAGAGAGAATTCTATGGAAAGCGCAAGAAACAACCTAACAACTTAGTGAGGATGACTTTATCCCATTTGCCTTTCACACTTGGCTTCCAGTTGGGAGATAACCAGGCAAATGGGATAAAGAAAGATTATGAATCCGAGACAATCTTTGCTTTTCTTGTTATTTTATATGGGGTCATATATGAATAAATCTACCTTCTTGATCACCAGGGAGATCAAGGCTCAGAGTGTGTGAAGATCAGTCATAAATCTGATAATATGTTGGACAACATAAATAGCAATTTACATGTAGTATATCATAATAACCATTTTGGCATATAAAAGATGGATTTCAACATTATCATTACTTATGTTAATATACTGAATACTAATTTTGTGTTTTCTCTGAGGATAAGGCTTTAGTCAATAAAAGGAACAGTAGAGGCCTGCACTGTGGCATAGTGGGTGGCACTGCCGCCTGCAGTGCCAGCATCCCATATGGGCACTTGTTGGAGTCCCAGCTACTCCACTTCCAATCTGGCTCTCTGCTATGCCTGGGAAAGCAGTAGAGGATGGCCCAAGTCCTTAGGCCCCTGTACCCACATGGGAGACCCAGAGGAACTCCTGGCTCCTGGCTTTGGATCTGCGCAGCTCCGGCCATTGCAGCCAATTGAGGAGTGAACCAGCAGATGAAAGATCTCTCTCTCTCTCTCTATCTATCTATCTCTATCTCTATCTCTGCATCTCCTTCTCTCTGTGTAACTCTGACTTTCAAATAAATAAATAAATCTTAAAAAATAAATAAAATAAACATTATAATAAAGTTACATGTAACTACAGATCTCCCAAAATATACACAATATTTATACTTGTAATATTGATACCTCTCTGGTGCTAGTTTTATTGAAATGACTCATGAGGTGGTAGTCATGAGGAAGAAGTTAGCTAAAACAATCCGTGCTTCTTCTTACCATTGCTTTTCCTGTTAAGGTCCGTCAAGATATTACGAAACTCATCCTCTTTTCTCAATGTATCCTTGAAGTTGAGTTCCTGAGAGAAATAGGAAACTCCAGCCTCCAGTGCATTTAGGTACCTAGGACAGGAAAAAGAGAAACTAAGAACCAGCATGGCCTTCCCACCCTTTCATGTATTATTTGCAGATCTGTTCTAAGACCTTTTTATCTGAAATTCATTTCCATTATTAATGAAATAGGTAATACATTTCATGGTACCATTGGCTTGGATTGTGGGTATCCAATTCATTGAAAGTATGGGGGAAAGTTCTAAGAAATATTTCTATATTCATTGTGCTTCAGGAAGTTAATTGAAGATGGAATTAGAAGATAAGTTTATTTTGGTGCAAAAAAATCTTGAGTGGCCAGAGTTGTGGCATAGTGGGTTAAGCCACTGCTGGCAATGCTGGTATCCCGTATGTGTGCCAATTAATGTCCCAGCTGCTCCACTTTCAATCCAGATCCCTGCTGACGGCCTGGTAAAGCAGTGGAGGATGGTCCAAGTGCTTTGGCTCCTGCCACCCATGTAAGAGAACTGGATGAAGCTCTGGACTCCTGGCTTCAGCCTGGCCCATTGCAACTATCTGGGGAGTGAACCAGCAGATGGAAGATCTGTGTCTCTCCCTTTCTCCCTAGAACTGCCTTTCAAAAAAAAAAAAAATCTTGAAATCCATGCCTATGTAGAGTCCTCAAAAAGCTAATGGAAAATGTTTACTATGAACTATGTATGGATTTCAAAATTTTTTTGCACCAAATTTATGTTTTTAGAAAATTTTATTTATTTAAGAGGTAGAAAGAGAGAGGAGAGTGCTTCCATCTACTGCTTCACTTTCCAAATGTCTAAAATGGCCCTAGACCATGCTGGGGCTGAAGCCAGAAACTGAGAACTCAATCTACGTCTCTCATGTGGGTGGCAGGAACCCAATTACTTGAGCCATTACTACTGCCTCACTTGGACGGTAATAGAAAGAAGCTGAAAACAAGAGCTGCTGACCAGGTGCTCCAACATGGGAGGCACAGGCATCTTAATTGGTGTCTTAACTGCTAGACAGATGCCTGCACCTAAACTTATCTTTTAATGCCATTTTCCACAAACCTTTCTGAAGTATCCCCTTACGTGAATTAATAGACCTTTGTGGGGCTTGGTGTAGATGGTAAGCTACCACTTGGAATGTCTGCATCCCATGTTGAGTAGCAGAAAATTTGAGTTCTGGCTCTGCACCCAATTCCAGTTTCCCTGCTGATGTGTACCCTGGGAAGCACAGGTGATAGCCTAAGTGGTTGGGTCCCTGCCACACACATGGGAGACCCATTCTAACTTCTTGGTTCCTGGATTTGGCTTGGCCCAGCCCCAGCTGTCAAGGGCACTTGGGGAGTGAATAAATGGGGGAGAGCTCTCTTGCTCTCCCTCTCTCTGACCTTCAAATAAATTTTTAAAAAATTAAAAATAAAGACAAAAAACCAACACAGATTGTAGAAATCTTGTTGGTTCCTTATACTAGCTTCCTGCTACTTGCAGAAAGAAGGCTCTATTCTGTTCCATATACCAGTTCCATTGTCAGGGGTGAGTTGAAACCTTTAATTCTATAGCACAAAAATTCAGAATTGATAGCATAATTTCTACTCCTGTATGAAATGCATACTTATATGTTCTAAGTTCACCCTAAAATTTATAGGGTGAGGTCTTAGGGTTGATTCCTGTAGTTCTCTAGAAAGGAATCCATACTGGTGTCACATTTTAGTTTTCTGCATATAGTCATGTATCACATAATGACAGGGATACATTCTATGAAAAACATCATTAGATAATTTGATCATTGTGTGAGCACCATAGAGTGTACTCACAGAAATTAAGATGGCTACAACATCCTAGGTGATATATTCCTATGGGAACATCTTTCATGTGCATGGTCTATTGTTGACCAAAATGCTATCATGTGGTACACAACTGTACTTGGGTGGAGAGAGTCTGAAGAGCTAAGCAGCATATTGGAAGTGCAAGCAGTAACACAATCACATGGTTCCTTCGGCCATTTTTGCTGGAGTTGAGTGAAGCTTGAAATTTTTGTAGCCAATAGTATGCACTATTTCTGTTGTCTCACCCATATTCCTCTGAAAAGGTGTGAGAGAAATTACTGCTAACTGTACAAATAGGCAGAATGAATATTCCCTGTAATCATATCCTACACAGCAATGTGAAAGCATTAACTTCTGATTTTCCAAAATTTTCTTTTATGTAAAAGGGAATATTATTCTCTTTTGTTTAGAGGATTTACTGTGAAATAAATTGATGTAAATATACTTCCAAAACTAAAAAGAACATTACAAATGCAATCAATATCTGCTGACATTTTTACAATACAATATTCAGTTTGACCCCTCTACTTTTATTTGTATGTAAGAAAGTGGGCTGGTTTGCAAATGCTGTTACCAGGTTAAAGGTACATCTGATAACAGCCAGGAGGGTCTGCCATTAGTGTATGGTTGTTTTTCCTGGCAAATGCCAGCAGAATATTAATGATCCTGCTTACCAGAAACAGTCCTCAGTCTCAGAGCCATCCTTATAAATGTATGAAGAGTCCCAGGAAAAAGGTTTGAAAGGCAAATCATTGACCTTCCAGAAGTTAACCAAGAAATACATCAACTTCCTAGCTGGAGGCATCAGCCTGGTTAAGGTTTCTTTGTAGTCACATGACAATCCAAAACTTCCAGCCGAAATCATGGGGTAGTTCAATTGTGTGTCAAGGCTATGCCAAGAGGTGAGAAAGAAACCAGTATCAGGATTAACTTAAGTAACACAAATAAGATCCCTCTGGAACCCATTTCATCATGTATGTATAAATGGCAAGAATGAAATATTGCCACTAGAGCAAGTTGTTCATTTATATAGGTGTCCTCACCACACAGATAAATTTAAAACAACAGTTACAAGCACATGCTATGCTCCAAGCCCACTCTAGGTAGGTTCATGAATATGTGACTGTGTTACTTTGATTTACTCTAAAATGTACTATCATAATGTCTGGGTAGGATACATGGGTTTTGAGGAGTAAGGCAAGGAAATTAGAGTCTATGCCAATACAGCCATCATAATTTTTGCAGAGCCAGACACATGTTATCTCCATTATTCGCTCCATGCATCACTTTCTTTCCAGCTCTGCTACAGGTGACTTTTGAGACAAACATTGGCTGGGGATTTCCCTGCTCAGCACATGAATTTTCTTGTGGTTCTTAAGCATACCAGGCTTCATTCACAACCAGGATCTTGATGAATGCCAGGAATGGTGTCCTCTCCCTCTTTGATTCAGACTCTTAAACATCCCACAGGTTCTAGATTAAATATCTCCTTATCTATCAGGAAAACTTTCCTAAATACCTAAGACCAGGCAATTAATTTGGGTGAGTATCTGTAAATATCTGTGTTCTACACTAGCCTGGAAGTTCCCTGAAGGCAGGATCATGTCTGGCTTCTGCATCTGTATGCCTGGCTCATAATGTATTTAATGAGGGAAGGAAAATATCCCTTTCCATCTTCTATGCTCCATTGAAAAGTTTTCCTGGGTGTCCTACTTGTATCTCAAACTTACCAAGTTCACAGACAAATTTACCTTTGATTTTTTTTGTTCCTCAAAACTTCTCTTGATTTTTTTTCATTTCTCTTAGTGTTTTGAGATTTCAAAGCTTTCTTTGACTTCTTTCCATTCCTCATCCCAACATCCAGTTGTCAAATACTATTGATTTTAACCTTCAGATATCTGTTAGGTTGGCTTCCCTTCCCTTGCCCACTGTTTTCATGCTCATTCAGGTCCTCCTTCTCCCCTGCTGACTCTCCTGTCATCAGCCTTAACCCGTGCCTTTTCTATACTCTGCCACTGATTATTCTTTTCAAAGTTGAGCTTCTCCTTATGATTCAAATCCATCCTGGTTTTTAATATAAATCTCTATTAAAAACAACTTCCTTTTCCTGGATTTCTCTCAAATAAACTTCCAAACATAACCCTATTTAATTTTTCATAGTCTTATCTCTATTGTTTCCCTATAGATTTCCTAAATTGTAGTGAACACAGAATTTCATAAATTTTCTTACTTCCCTACTTCTGGATTTTACACATACTTCTCTCTCTGCCTGGCTGGAAAGTTTATGCCCTCATCTTTACTCATTAACATTTCATCCATTCTTTAATCTGTAACTCAGATACCACCTCTTAGCAAATCCTTCCTCTCTTGAAGCTTAACCATTTCAACCAGAGGCAGCCATTTCCTTCCATGTTACACACAGCAGCTGCCTTTTTGTGCTTCTCTGATGGAACCTATGTCACTCTGCCTCATACTGGTCATCAATGTCCTTCACACTGTCTCTATTTGACTGGGTAGGGGGTGTGTTTTACTTCATTCTATCTACACTGACAAAACTAAAATGCTTTTTTGTGCATTGAAGGACCTTGTCAGTGGTGAATCAGTTTTCCCAATGCCGACTCTATAGCTGTATTAGTAAGTGATCAAAAGATGACATTTGCCAATAAGTGCAGGGAAGAATAAAATTCTGTAAGTCCGTCTGCTTTGGGTGTGCAAGATGGGCTCAGAAAGTGCCTCTGTAATCAAGATGGCATGTACCAATGCCGTCTCACTAGTCCAAGTGATCAATTTCTGTTCACAATTGATCATAATGATAGGACTAAGAGCCAAAGGGATCACATAAACAAGAGTAGTATCTACTAATACTAACTGATAGAATTAAAAAGGGAGAGAACGATCCAACATGGGAAGCGAGATACACAGCAGACTCATAGAATGGCAGATGTCCTAAACAGCACTCTGGCCTCAGAATCAGCCCTTAAGGCATGCGGATCCAGCTGAAAAGCCCATGAGAGTATTTCAGGCATGGAAAGCCAAGACACTCTTGCAAAACAAACAAACAAACAAACAAACAAAAAAACTAAATGAAAGATCTCCGCGAGTGAGATCCCAGTGGAAAGAACAGGTCATCAAAGAAGGAGGTACCTTTCTCTGAAGGGAGGAGAGAACTTCCACTTTGACTATGGCCTTGTCTAAATATGATCAGTTGGCAAACTCAAAAGGCTTCCATAGCCTTGGCAACTCATGACAAGAGCCTAGGGTGATTACTGATGCCATAAACAAGAGTGTCAATTTGTTAAGTCAACAACAGGAGTCACTGTGCACTTACTCCTCATGTAGGATCTCTGTCCTTAATGTGCTGTGCATTGTGATTTAATGCTATAACTAGTACTGAAACAGTATTTTTCACTTTGTGTTTCTATGTGGGTGCAAACTGTTGAAATCTTTACTTAATATATGCTAAATTGATCTTCTGTATATAAAGAGAATTGAAAATTAATTTTGATGTGAATGGAAGGGGAGAGGGAGTGGAAAGGGGAGGGTTGTGGGTGGGAGGGATGTTATGGGGGGGCATTGTAATCCATAAGCTGTACTTTGGAAATCTATATTAATTAAATAAAAGTTAAAAAAAAAAGTGCCTCTGTAGTGATATATGATGGCCCCTTGGCCTTTAGGTCTATTGGGAATAAGGTTTCACTAGCAGACTTTGCAAAATATTTCTTAAAATTTTTAGATTTAATTTTTATTTATTTGAAAGGTAGACAGACAGAGAAAGAGACACATGTAGAGAGATCCCATCTGCTGGTTCATTCTCCAAATGCCTGCAACAGCTAGGGTTGGCCCAAGCTGAATGCAGGAGCCTGAAACTCAATCCCAGTTTCCTGTATGTGTGGCAGGGACCCCACTACTTGCACTATTACCTGCTATCTCCCAGGGTATACATTAGTAGGAAGCTGGAATTGGAAGTGGTGCTGGAACATGAACCTAGGCACTCCAATACAGGATGCAGGCATCTCTAGTGGCAACTTAACCATTAAGCCAAGCACCTGCCTCTGCAACAAAAAATTTGGAGGTCTAATGTTATCCTCCAAGACCTGTCACAAGGTGTCCTTCAGCATGTTTTTCTCTGTGTAGACAAGAAATGATCCTAGATTCATGAGAAGACTGAAGAGGTAAAAGAAAGACATATGAGATGGATTTTAATGGGGGAAGATGTGATCTGGAAGAACAAAATGTTTTGTGGTAAAGTGAGTTAAACTGCATGAATTTTCCCAAAGCCAGAGAACTATTTTAATTCTAGACCTATATTGAAAGCTTATGTCTTAAACAATAAAGGCACTGTGCAAAGTACCTTAATATGTTATTTATATAATTTATATGACCCTCAGATAATCCTATGAAATAAGTACCTTTTTACTTCCTCAATTTTTACAAACCTAGGTGTTGCTTTTTCCTTTGTATTTCTCTACTCTATGCCCTTACATTTGTGAATATTCTCTTTATTAAACACCTCAAATTATCCAAATTCAATGCCTTCCCTGTTTCCTGCCAGGATGCTGGTTTTTGATGCATACCATGTTCATGTCAAATTCAGATGAATGGTCACTGTAATTCACCCCATGCTGAGCAAAGGTAGAGCCAACTAGGGAAGGAACAGCGATTAGAGAGACGTGAGCAAAATACAAGGGTCCCCACATCCCTGACTGTGTGCCCTTGAGTAGCCTGTGGTTTGTTATGTCATTTAGGTTGTGATGTCATGCCCTGACTTCAATTCACAACAGGATCAAAACAAAAGCAAACCAAGTGACTTACTACATCTGGAACGTAGAGTATGTACACGAAGGCCCCATGAGGACACAGCCCATCTGTTTTTCTCTCTGTGGGAGATAAAAAAAATTAGTGTCTAAACCAACAAATTAATCCATGGACAGACAAGAAGTGGCCAGAAGGGTCCCAGAGGTTACAAAGTGGACCTCTTAAGGTGTTTGAATGTGAAACAGAAAGGAGCAACAAATGGTGTGTTGGGATGGGCAAAGACTAACTTAGGCATGAAGAGATTGACAAAGAGGAGAAGCTGCAGGTGGAGGGAGAAGGTGCCCACAATGGTGAGCTGCCTGAGAGAACCTGGGTTCCTGACCAACTGGAGGATGAAAAGAGGCAGAAGAAGGACTGGGGGCCTGGAACATAAGTAGTACCTGTGGGACAGATGGTGGGAAGACTAGTTTTAGAGGTTAAGGGAGAGGGCAGGGTTTGGTTTTAGGGAGATATATAAAATGGTGCTGAAGTGAACATAAGGTGATGCAATTAACTGGGTAATTGTAGATCTTATTTCCAACTACTTCTCCAGAAAACCTGGTTAGGAACACCTGGTCTCTGCTTTTAGGTTGTACCTCTCTGGAAGAAGCACACACTCCTTGAATTGTTGAATTTTTCAAACTACCCTTATCTACTTCTCCTTATTCTCTTAAGGTGGAGAGTCACTATGGCAACAGCTGCTCCGCCGAACATGAGTTTGGCCTATCTGGCCGATGTGAAGCATTGGTTACAGTTTTAGACCCGTGTATGGCTCTACTCCCAGTGCTCTGTTTCTTGGAAAGCCTTTTCCTCGGTTTTGGTTGTACAGGGCATCTTGCACACTTGTTTCTGGAAGCTTGTTATGCTCTTTACAGCTCTGGTTGGGGTTAGGGTGGGGCGCTGGGAGGAAGAATTAGGCAAGAAGCTCTCTTCCCACCCTTCTACCCTTTGACATTTATAGTTACTCTGATATTGGACTCCTGCTACTTTGATTTTACTACTTTAACATTAGGTTTTAGATAAGCAATTAACCTGTGTTCTGATAAGTAGAGATGACTTGAAACAGATTTCTGATGTGGGACCTTGAAATATATTTTTAAACATGGCCCCTCAGCTATTTCTGGAGGACACAAAGACAAATCAGTTTACAGAAGCATTAGGCTTCGGTATAATTTAGAACCAAATTAATTCTCCTCCACATCACTGAAAGTTTATCAACAGAATACAGCTAAGTTTGTCCCAAATTTTCCTGGACTCCTGAGGGGCTCTTTTCCCTTGGAAAATCTATAGGGATAAAGCCAGAGTGCCCTGCCTTCAGATCTTGTAGTTGCATGGCTGGAGCTGATCCGAGAGATGCTTCATAGGTTCATGCCCAAGTCTTACATGGCAAGCATCCTGCACCAAGAGGGCAGAAGCTATCTCTACACAGGCAAATACTTACTGTGATTTCCCTGAGGAGGTCAAGTCCTTCACAAGTGCTGCTCCGGCAGTCACCTGACTTATGAATCAGCCCATCTGAGTAGATAAAGGTAGCATTCACAGTCACATTCAGGCCTGTTATCCAGAAATGAAGGCAAACAGAAAACTCGTGTTATTCTACGTTAGTTTCTACCAGTCATGAGATTGATCTCTTGCCAACTGATCTTGGGGAAAAAAGATATCCATGTTCAGGCCTAGATTTTTTGAGTCTTGAGTCCTTGTTTTATTCCTTTTTACTTCTTGCCTATCTATGTCTCTCCAAATATGCTTCTGTCTCTGACTCTCAACAGCATTACCCATTTCAAAATATTTAAAATATTTAATGAATATACAGAGTTTGTAACCTTCACCACAAACCAGTTTTAGGACATCTTTTTGTTGTTGTTGTTGTTCACTGCTGTCTACATCTTCATTTTACAACCCCAGGCTCAGAAAATTTTGCATATGGGACTGCAGAGTGTAAGGAAAGCAAGACACAGACTTTATGACATACTACTTTTTTCTGTTTCCAAAAGTCTCTGATTCTGTTTGCTTTAACGGGCATAAGGCTGCAGACTTTTTTGGTCTCTGATCTTCATTCATCTATTCAGTCAATAGATATTTATTAAGTTCCTGCTTTTTGTGTGGTTTACATTTTCTTTGGGGGTTACACAGATTAGTGCTATTCCTGATAGGATGGACGTGGAAGTTTCTAAGGGAAGCTGGGACCTGAGTGATGTGAGAGAGTAAATCATGCAGGTACCTGGCTTCTGATCAAGGAGAAGAGCAAGGGGAAAAACCTGGGCAGGGTCATTTTTGACAGGTTTCAGGAGCAGGAAGGTGACTGGGATGGTAATAGCAGAGTGAGGGTAGAATGAGTAAAGTTAGAGGGAGACCACATCATGCATAGCCATGCAAGTTTTAGTAAGGACTTTCAGTTTATTTGGCAGTGAGATGTCTTTGGAGATTTTATTGTCTGTCTATCATTTTTTTTTTTTTTGACAGGCAGAGTGTACAGTGAGAGAAAGAGACAGAGAGAAAGATCTTCCTTTTTCCACTGGTTCACCCCCCAAGTGGTTGTTTTGGCTGGTGTGCTGCGCTGATCCAAAGCCAGGAGCCAGGTGCTTTTCCTGGTCTCTCATGTGGGTGCAGGGCCCAAGCATTTGGGCCATCCTCCACTGCCTTCCCGGGCCACAGCAGAGAGCTGGACTGGAAGAGGAGCAACCAGGACAGAATCTGGCGCCCCGACCGGGACTAGAACCCAGTGTGCCGGCGCCACAGGCGAAGGATTAGCCTATTGAGCCACAGCGCCGGCCCGTCTATCATTTTAAAATTATTTCTATGGATTCTGGTGAAAATAGATTATGGGTAGCAGGAATAGAAGCAGGAAGACTAGTTAGAAGGATAGCCTAATAATAACCTATGTCAGTAACAACAGTAGCAGCAAACACAAAGAAAAACAGTTGCATTTTGGATATATTTTGAAGGTAGGATACACAAGAAATTGCTGATAGGAGCTGACATTGTGGTGTAACTAGGTAAATGCCTGCCTCTAGTGATGCCAGCATCCCATACTGGAGTGCCAGTTCTAGTCTGGGCTGCTCTGCTTCTGATCCAGCTTCCTGCTCATGTGCGTGGGAAGTCAGTGGAGGATGGCCAAGGTATTTGGGCCCCTACCATCTCTGTGGGAGATCAGGATGGAGTTTAATTTTTTAATTTAAGCTTATTTATTTTGAGGAGGGGAGGGAGGAAAGAAGGAGTGGGAGAAATAAAAGAGCTCCCAACTACAGATTATCTCCCCAAATACCAGCAAGGGTAAGGTTGGGTCAAGGGCTCAATTCAAAACTCCCACATGAGTGGCAGGCACCCAGCTACTTGAGTCATCCCTGCTGCCTCCTCAAGTCTGCATTTGCAGGAGCTGGAACTGGAAACCGGAGTCAGCACTCGAATGCAGGTACTCCAATATGGGATGAGGGCATTCCTAGGCAACATCTTAAACACCAAGCCAAATGCCTGCCCCAAAACCTAATATTTTTGACCTGAGAAAGTAGATGAAGGAAACTGCTATTGACCAAAATGGGAAAGAACATGAGAGGAGCAGGTTTGTTAATGTAGGTAATGGAAGAATCATGAGTTCAACTTGGATAGATCAAGTGTGAGATACCTATCAGGTTTCCAAATAGAGATGACAAGTAAGTTGAATACACCTGTGAGGAACCATATCAATGCAGTCATACTTATTGATAAAAATCTGTCACGTACTTGCAATGCTGGTATCCCAAATCAGAGCGCTAGTTTGAGTCCCAGCTGCTCTGCTTCCGATCTAGCTTCCTGCCAATGCTTCTAGAAAAGCAAAAGAAGTTTCAAGTACTTGGGCCCCCACTACCCATGTGGGAGACCAGGAGGGAGTTCCTGTCTCCTCTCTTTAGCTTGGCCCAGATCAGGCTATTGGGACTATTTTGGGAGTGAGCCAGCAGTAGAAGACATGAGATGTCTGTTTGCCTCTCTCTCTCTCCGCCAGGAACTGGCCACAATTCTAAGTACTTTCCCCCATCTATTGAATTGTCTTTTTTTTAATTAGTTAATTTATTTCAAAGGCAACCAGAGCTGATCAGGAGCCAGAAGTTTCTTCCACATCTTCCATGTGGGTGGTAGGGGCCTCAACACTTGGTCCATTGTCCGCTGCTTTCCCAGACACATTAGCAGGGAGCTAGATCAGAAGTGGAGTTACTGGGACTCAAACCAGCACCCATATAAGATGCCAGTGCCTCAGAGGGTGGCTTAACCTGCTGCATCATAGTGCTGGCCCTCTCTATTGAGTTTTCACAACAATAGAGAGAATATGGGATATTGGAAGCCAGGAGGACATATAAATGAAGCTGGGGTAGATGTGAGAGATGAGGATGTCTAAGTGGAGACTAGAAGGAAAGAGGGCTGGGGAGGATCTTGGAAGCACCAGGAGGAGTCAGGATGTCACACAGAGGCCAGTGAGGAGGTGCCCAATTGAGACAGGGCTTCGGGAACGGTCACACTCAGTGTTAATGTGTCAGCTTGCTCATCCCTCTCCATATTCCATCTTCACGAGGGCTCTGCTCCCACCTACTATCATTGAGGATCACTGAAGACGACCAACTTAAAAGTGCTGGGCTCCAGGCAGCCCCTGGTGGGCTCTGCAAAACCCATGTGTAAACCTTGCCCAAATCTGGCAAAAAGGGAAGCAGCATCTGTCAGTGTGACCTTAGATAAGTGACTTCATCACAGGTGCCCCAGTTCCTCATCTGTTTTGATAGAACGGACCTGCATCATTTCCGTCACTGTTAGCCTGGCATTGTAAGCTTTATTTCACTTAATCCTCTTCTGACTCCTAAAAGGTAATTAGTATTTTATCATCCTAATTTAAAAATGAGGCAATGAGGCCAGCGCTGTGGCTAGTGGGTAAAGCTGCCGCCTGCATCCCATATGGGCGCTAATTCAAGTCCTGGCTGCTCCACTTCTGATCCAGCTCCCTGCGATGGCCTGGGAAAGCAGTAGAAGATGGCCCAAGTCCTTGGGTCCCTGCACCCGAGTGGGAGACCTGGAAGAAGCGCCTGGATCCTAGCTTTGGATCGGTTGAGCTCCAGCTACTGCAGCCATTTGGTGAGTGAACCAGCAAATGGAAGACTGACTCTCTGCCTCTGCCCCTGCCTCTCTGTAGCTCTGCCTTTCAAATAAATAGATAGATAGATAGATAGATAGATCCTTTAAGAACAAATGAGATGATGGAAATCTAGACAGGTAGATTAACTTATTAAGTCACACAGCTGGCAAGTGTGGAACTGAGATTCACACCTGAGCAGTATGATTCTAGGGCTTGATATACTATTTTTCTTAACATTTATTTATTTACTTGAAAGGCAGAGTTACAGAGATACAGAGGCAGAAGCAGAGAGAGAGAGAGAAGTCTTTCATCCACTGGTTCACTCTCCAGATGGCCGCAACGGCTGGTGTTGGGCCAACTGGAAGCCAGGAACCAGGAGTTTTTTCCCCCCTTTTCCACGCAGGTGCAGGGGTCCAAGGACTTGGGCAATCTTCTACTGCTCTCTCAGGCCATAGAAGGGAGCTGGATTGGAAGTGGAGCAGCCGGGCCTCAAACTAGCACCCTTATGGGATGCTGGCACTGCAGGCAGCAGCTTTACTCACAACACCACAGCACCGCCCCCCTTGATATGCTATTGAATAGCTGTTCTCAAAGTATGAGCCACTGAGGGATCCTGAATTCCTTTCGGAGGTTGACAACGTCAAGGCTATTTCATGATTATATTAAGACTTTCTTTACTTTTTCCACTCTCCTTCTCTCATGAGCATATAATACCTTCCCAGAGACTACACGACAAAAATTATTGCAACAGATTGAATGCAGAGGTCAAAATAAGAGTGCAACCTTCTTCATGACATTAAATTAAGACATTTTCAAAAGTGTAAACAACTCCATTCTTCTCACTCTATCTTTTTTTGCATTGAGAAATGCAGATTTTCTTTAATAAAGGTAATGTATTATGTTCACAGGTATAGTGTTTATTTTTAAAATGCATTAATAAGAAAATATTTAACACAATGAGAGCTTAAATTATGATTCCACAGCTAGATTACTTTGCCATAGGCACAGTAAATAGGCAAAGCCTCCCTTTTTTAAAACCAAAGGGAAAGATTTTTACTAATGACTTAAAATTTAATAAATAAGGTGGTCATCATTTTGGACATAGCTTTCCTCATGCGCATTGTCTACCTCAAAGACAAACCACTATCAGAACATGCCTGTGACTACAGATTTCTAGTTCAGGCCACCAATGATTAGGGTCGGAGCACCCCCTTGACTTGCATTCTCTTAAAGGTTTCCTCTGGTCTGCTTTAACAAAAAAAAAAAAAAAAAAAAAAAAAAAAAAAAAAAAAAAAAACAGGTGGAGGAGGAAGCTGGGCTACAAAAGCAATGTAAAGACAGGCAGTAGGCCAATTAATGGCTGCTTTACACAGTGATCTGCCATCAAAGAGACCCAACAGGCCAGTCCACCACATTGGTTTTCAATGTGGAAAGCCAGGGCTTCAGCAGAAGTCAGCTTATGAAGAGCCCTGACAGCTATGCTAGCCAAGAGTTGAGTCACTGGAAATGGACCTGCCCTGGAGTTGAAGGGCTCCAGGTCAGAGCCACAGACCTTGTTTGCTCTAAGCCTCTAAGCTGAAAAGCTCTTTACTTGGCCCAGCTTCCAAAGTAACCACTGCTGTCCAGGGGATGGCCAAGTAGGGTCAGCAACATTGCAGGCAGAACTGCCACCTACATTCTCTTCAAGCCAGCTCTCCTCTCAGGCCAGCTAGGTAATAGAAGTCAAAAGAGTACCTCCCTTATGATGTACCCCATTGTAAACAAGTAAGTCTGAGCCTCATAACTGGCAAAACTTTAAAGCCCACCTGATTATTCTCAAGCCCTTTCTGTCAATTTCTATTTGCTTCTCAATGAAAAAAAAATTTGCTCATGGTTTAGACTCCTTTCTTAGGGCATCTAATAATGACTGTGTCCTCCATTTTAGATCCTGTGATTCTAGACCTTGTGAGTTTAAACTGTTTGTCATTTTCATTTTCTCTAGACTTAAAAAAAGCAGAATTCTAGGTGGCAATGCATGAAACCTCCCACGGAAGCAGTTTCTGAAAGCTGGCACTGCATCCCCCTGGAGAAGCCACCTCCTGCTGAGAAGCCTTCTCCTGCTGGAACCCTGTCTTGACTCCCCTTCCCAAAGATGCCCCTTTGTAGCACGAAGCAGCCAGAGCAATCATCGCCCAGTTCCCCCAACAGAAGTTAGGGTTTCAATCTTCAGGAGGTGGGAATGTGAGGAGTCAGATGGGTTAATAGGTAGTCAGGGGTTCCAAAGGAATTTAGGGTGTAAAATATTTGCTTCCTTTCCCAAAACATTATTTTTAGAAAGAACAAACAGGCTGCCCTTCTTCCTTCTGAATCTCCAAATTTACCGTGAGAGTAGCAAGGGAGTTCTTCCTGAGCTCACAACTTATTGTGAAAAAAAGTTATCCACTCCCCTTCGCAGGCCAGACAGGATGGAGAATTGTAAATCAGGCCTTTTGATGGGTTTTTGTCCCCACCTGGTAACTGAACACCAATCTGTCAAGTTTTTTTTTTCCTTCCAAATTGTACTTAAAAACCCTGAAAGCTATGGAACCTTTTGGGTTCTTTCCTCCCTTGGAAGCCCCCCTTCATGCCATTCCAGCTGGAGGTCCTTGATTCTACTAAATACTTCTAAATCTCAAAAAAAAAAGTGCTTAAATATTTCTGTTTAAATTTTAACACAATAAATATGTATGTTTATAACCAATAAACAAAAATCTTCAGGCCATCAATAATTTTTCAGAGTGAAAAGAGGTCTTGACACAACAAGGTTTGAGAGCCACTTTTGTGGACCACATTGTAATATGCTATCTCTCTATATTTTATGGTTATACATTTTTTAAAGATTTATTTATTTATTTGAAAGTCAGAGTTACACAGAGGAGAGGCAGAGAAAGAGAGAGAGAGAGAGTCTGTCCTCCATCCGCTGGTTCACTCCCCAATTGACTGCAACGGCCGGAACTGAGCCGATCGAAAGCCAGGAGCCAGGAGCTTCCTCAGGGTTTCCCATATGGGTTCAGGGGCCCAAGGATCTGGTCCATCCTCCACTGCTTTCCCAGGCCATAGCAGAGAGCTGGATGGGAAGTGGAGTGACCGGGTCTCGAACCAGTGTCCATATGGGATGCTGGCACCTCAGGCCAGGGCCTTAACCTGCTGCGCCACAGCGCCGGCCCCAGTTAAACATATTTTTAAATTTAGTGGGGAGACTATTTTCTCTTTTATCTCTCCCAATCCCAAGTGATTTCTCAAGAGAACACTGAACATTTTCCAGTCAAGGAGGTAATTTCAAGCCAAAGTTTAGCTTTGAAAGTGTTTCCTCCAGGTGCTGCTTTGCGTCCTCATCCTCCTGCCTGCACCCCCTTCCCCACTGTAATAACTCAGTAACATCCTGGGAAGATGGGTGGGAAACTGCTGAGAATAGGGTGCTATCAGAACCCTATTTCCTGTCAAAGGCTTTGAGGATGAGTTGGACAACATGAAGCTGAGGTCTACTTGCTGCGGTCTGGTGGAAGGACCCTCAGCACATGGGGGCACTCTCAGGGTATAGACCATGCATTCAGTCATAGATCTCACATTCTCACAGAGGCCATATTCTAAAGTTGAAGGAATCTTTTTTTCTTTCCACAGTTTTTCACCAAATTTTGTTGTTTCTTCAAGACACACAAAGCTTTCTTGTGTCCTAAAAAAACATATTGGCTACTGTCTTTGGGACAAAACCCAAATTTGAATTCTTAATTGTCTTCAATGTAGCCCTGAGACATGCTTAGAATTTTTCTCAAAATATAATCCTCAATCTGTTTATAACATGAAAAATCTTTCTCTTCAAAACTTTTCTCTCATAGTGTTTACTATGCATGAAAACTCATCCCACCAATTATTTTACCAAGTTGAAAAATCTGGGCATCACTGTTTATTCTCCCATCTCCATAGAACTCTCCACTTATTAATCTATTCAATAACCTCACAATAAGTCATTTTACAAGTGAGATGAGTGAAATTTAGAAATGATAACTCTGCCAGTGTCACTCGACCAATAAATGACAGAGCAGGAATTCAAATTCCAGTTGCATGAATTTAGAGACTAAGATGTAAAACAACACATTACACTATTTATGGACTATGCTAGACAGTGTGTTCTCCAGCCGGGCCCAGATCTGTTGCAGCCATTTGGGGAGTGAACCAGTGGATGGAAGATCAATCTCTGTTTTTCCCTCTGTCTGCTACTCTTCCTTTCAAATAAATAAAGCTTTTAAATAATTCTTACAGTGGAATATATTTTAAAATGATTTATTTATTTGAAGGTCAGAGAAAGAGAGACAGAGAGAGAGAGAATATGGATCTTCCACACGCTGGTTCATTCCCCATATGGCTACAGTGGCCAGGGCTGAGCCAGGCTGAAGCCAGGAACTTATTCCAGGTTTCTTATGTGGGTGGCAGGAGCCCAATATTTAGACCAACCTCCGATGCTTTTTCCAGGCCATTAGCAGGGAACTGGATGGGAAGTGGATCAGCCAGGGCACAAACCAGTGCCCATGTGGGATGCCAACATAACAGGAGGCAGCTTTACCTGTTATACCACAATGCTGGCTCTATGATATGCTTTCTAGAATCAGGCACATAAAGATTTGAATCTCATTTCAAACAGACAACTTATAATAGCTTGGCAATCTTATTAAAGTTCTACTTTGAAGTCAATGTCAAGCATGCCAACTACAGAGAGTTGTGATGACTAGATAGATCATGTAAGTAAAGTACCTAGAACTTACCTAACACAAGACAGGTACTCATAAATAAGGAAACTGACACTCAAGGAATCCAACTTACCCAGGGTGCCAAGGAGAGAAACATTTGGGACAATGACCTCAATCCAGGCCCACAGACTTCAAATTCAGCATTCTTTCCACTAACACTGACATAGCTCCAGACCAGATCTACTTCCTTTTTTTTTTTTAAAGATTTATTTTATTTATTTGAAAGACAGTATTACAGAGAGAGGTAGAGACAGAGAGAGAGGTCTTCCATCCACTAGTTCACTCCCCAGATGGCCGCAACAGCTGGAGCCGAGCTAATCCGAAGCCAGGAGCCAGGAGCTTCCTCCTGGTCTCCCACGTGGGTGCAGTGGCCCAAGGACTTGGGCCATCTTCTACTGCTTTCCCAGACCATAGCAGAGAGCTGGATGAAAGAGGAGCAGCCAGGACTCAAACCGGCGCCCATATGGGATGCCGGCGCTTCAGGCCAGGGTGTTAACCCACTGTGCCACAGCGCCGGCCCCAAGATCTACTTCCTCTTATCTGAATTTAGTTTCAGAGATAATTGGAGATCTTGTTTATGCACAGAACTAAGTTATTGATCTGTTATTCTTATTTCCACAGGATTTTCAATAGAGAAAATTAAGTCATTTTGAAAACCATCCTTAATTAAGGTAGATTGAATACTCAGCTATTCTCTTCCTAACAATTTAGTCTCAGGCAATGGAGAAAAACTATATACATGAAAACATTTGCTGTAGTGTTATAAACAGAATCATGGCAAAAAAAATTCTAGTAGAAACAACTATTAGAAATATTCCAGAATATCGAATTATTAGGTAATTTGGGCAATATTTATTCCCAGGGATAGTAGAATAATGTAAAGTGAACCAGAAGGATTCAAAATTGTATGCCAGCTCACCCACCATATTCTTACATCCAGGAGACTAAGAAACAGGTGAAAAGAGACTGGAAACATCCAGGTGACCACAAATTATCAGACATAACTTCTTTTCTTTTTCAAAAATTTCTTGAAATGGAATTAAAAGATGTTTATTTTGATACAAAAAGTTTTTTAAATCCATGCATAAGTTTTCATAATATACATTTTCATGAACTTTTTGAAGACCCCTCATATGTTATGCAATGTTACCAAGTTTAAAATTAAAAGACACAATGAGGAGCTCCAACAATGGATTTGATTGCAAAATTATTATAGTTGACCATCCATATTTTTTTTTTGGACAGGCAGAGTGGACAGTGAGAGAGAGACAGAGAGAAAGGTCTTCCTTTTTTCCGTTGGTTCACCCCCCAAATGGCCACTACAGCTGGTGCACTGCAGCCAGCACGCTGCACCGATCCGAAGCCAGGAGCCAGGTGCTTTCTCCTGGTCTCCCATGCAAGTGCAGGGCCCAAGCACTTGGGCCATCCTCCACTGCCTTCCCGGGCCACAGCAGAGAGCTGGACTGGAAGAGGAGCAACTGGGACAGAACCGGCGCCCCGACCAGGACTAGAACCTGGGGTGCCGGTGCCACAGGCGGAGGATAAGCCTATTGAGCCGCGGCGCTGGCCTAGTTGACCATATTTGACAAGGACAGCCTCCAGAGACATAAAGAGGGAACAGGCCAATAGAAAAATGTCTTTCCCTGGATGGAAAGCTCAGAGAAAGACTCAGTGCCTGTATGCATTGTACTCTCTTAATTCATCTTGGCTGGCAACCCTGTGAAATCTCAGGTCCAGACCAATTCTTGCCTCTGAGCAGCTGTGGAAGGAAATATGATGTTGTCCAGGAACCAGGCAATAAACCCAGTTTTAACTAGGGTATTTTACTGCTGAGAATACTTTACATTTCCAGAACAGGGTGGATTGGGAGTACAAAATAGTAGCGTTCAAATCCATTTCTCTGAGGATCTACTGCCTTGAAACAGAAGAGAGCTCTGAGATAGATCATAGAGAAGGTTGGGCTTAGGGACCCCTGTCCCTAGGGAAGACAACAGCAGAGAGAGAGTCTTTGACCATGTTCTTACCAGCTTCATGCAGACGCTGCCTCACTATGTCCATGCCCTCAATCACTGCTTCCTTCAAGTTGTCCAGGGACTCTGGGAAAGCTGAGTTGTTCATCATCAGGACACTGATTTCATAGTTGCCACTGTGGCACTTCTGACTCACTTGAGTAGCCCAGAACATCAGACCGAGCTGGAAGAGCAGTGACCACAAAACCAGGCCCAACAGCAGTGTCTTCATGACCACGCTCACCTCAAAACCATACTTCTTGTGCTCTGCTGTGGGCGTCTAGGGAGGCAGGGACTGCAGCTGGACAGCTTCTAACCAAGTCCCTCCGTCTACTCTTTCCCTGCTCCTTTCTGGTCATGCCCCACTGGTCACGTGGCTGTGCAATACAGCCTGCCTGCCAGCAATTAGCAGTTACATTATGGTCAGAGATAAACCAAAGTTCACTTTGTGTGTTTGAGCATAGAAAGGTCAGAGCTATAAACAGGGAGATTACCTGGGCCTCACCCAATAAAAACACATCAATTTGTGACACATCACTGGGAAGAGGGAAAAGAGGAAGGGGACAGTATATTATACACATAACACGTTTTGTGAAATGGAAAATAAAGGTCAAAAGGCTTACAAAAGCACAAACACTTGGGTTTTACCTGCGCATGGAAATAGAATCCCTACCTAGGAAAAGTCACTCAGCTTTTCAGTTGCCCACTCAGCACCTATTTATTGAGACTTGACTATGCATTGGGCATTGTCAAGATACTGGAGATATAGCCGTACAGGACATACATGCGTCAATGTCCTCATGGAAAATGCATACTAATGGGGAAGCCAAACATAAAACAAGTAACTACAAATAACTAAATTCAACAATGAAAAAAGTGCAGAAGGCTATGGGCACACATGACAGATTGACATAACCTATTCTACAAAGTCGAGGAAGCTTCCCTGAGACATTGTCCTTTAAGCCAAGCCCTGAAGGATAAATGAGTATTAAATTAACAGAAAGAAAGGAAGGGCACAATGTACCGGGAGGTAGTTTGTGTCAAGAGCCAGAGGTAGAGGGGTATGGCATGCACACAAGCATGGCTGGAGTGCAGAGAGCTAGCGGTAGGCAAGGACAGGCCTTGGAGTTTCCTGAAGGCTATTAAGGACTTGGGGTTTTGCCCACTGAGCCAAGAAAGGGATGTGATCAGTTGAATTTTGAAAAGACCACTTATGGGGCTAGGTGGTACAATTGGTAAAGCCACTACCTGAGATGCCAACATTCCATATAGGCACTGGTTCATGTCCTGACTGGTCCACTTCTGATCCACCTCCCTGCTAATGGCCTGGGAAAAGCAGCAGATGGCCCAAATGCTTGGGTTGGATGAAGCTCCTGGCTTCTAGCTTTAGCCTGGCCCAGTGCTGGCCTTCGTGGCCATGTGGAGATGAAAAGATGAAAGATCTTTCTGTGTTTCCCCCTCTCTAACTTAACTTTCAAAAAAATAAATAAACCTAAAAAAAAAAAACATAAAAAGACTACTTATGCTGCCATGGAAGGAATGTTCCAGAGATAGGCAGGCTGGGAGCAGGAACCTCACCAGGGGTTTTTGTGTGTGTCTGTTTGTGTGAGTTAAGAGTTCCAGTAAGGTCTAGATGAATGCTGATGGGTTCCAGAGACATCTAAAAGATAAAATGAATGGCACACAATATTTGATTGGACTTAGAACATTATTGAGAGGGAATAATCAAGGGCAACTCCTGATAAGCTCAGCTGGGTAAATGGTAAAGCTGCTCACTGAGCTAACAGGCTTGCTTCTTTCCTTGGTGTACTACTATCCTGCATTCTCCCCCCTCCCCCTCCCCTATTCCAAGAGAAACCCTATTCCAGCCTTGAGTGATGTCTTCTTTTCCCTCCTTCCCAAGCCCCCATTTTTAACAGTGTTCCTATGTTCTCAGAAAGGGCTGAAGCAGGGATTGTTAGACAGCTGCCACTTAACAACTGGAAATGAATCTGAGATGCAAGATTAGGCGATTTTGTTGCAATGCGAACATCATAGAATATTACTAATGTAACCTAGGTGGCATAGCCTACTATACACCTACACTATATGGAGCCCATTGCTCCTAAGCTACAAACCTGTAGAGCATGTACTGTACTGAATCCTATGGGTGACTGTAACATAATCCTAAGTATCTGAATATCTAAATATAGAAAAGGCATAACGAAAATAGGGCATAAAAGATAAAAAAAATACTACTTCTCCCTAGGGCACTCCCCACAAATGGAGCCTACAAAAATGGAAGTTTCTCTGAGTGGGCCAGTGAGTGACAGGTGAATGAAAGTGAAGACCTAGCACATTCTTGGCCACCACTGTAGACTCCATAAACACTACACTCAGGCTACACTAAATTCTAAAACACATTTTTTCTTTTTTCAACAATAAATTAATTGCTGCTTACTGTAACTTTTTTAACCTTGTAAAGTTTTAAATTCGTCTAATTTTCTGACTCTTGAAACAGCTTAGCTCAAAGTACAAACACACTGTACAACAGTAAAAATTGTTTCTTTCATATCATTACTCAATAAATTTTTTCCATTAATTTTTTTTCTTACTTTTAAAACATTTTTGTAAAAGCAGGGACATAAACACACATTAGCCCAGGTCGTCACGGGGTCAGCTTCATCAATATCACTGTCTTTCACTTCTACATTGTGCCTTACTGGAAAGCTTTCAGAGGTGATAATGCACATGGAATTCTGGTGCCCTATCATAATAATGCTTTATTCTGGCATATCTTCTGGAGGATCTGCCTGAGGTTGTTTAATAGCTAATTTCTAAAAAAAGTAAGTAGAAGGAGTACTTTTGGGACTGGTGTTGGTGGCACAGCAGGTCAAGCTGCTGCTTCTGAGGCTGGAATCCCTTATCAGAGTGCTGGTTTCAGTCCTGGCTGTTCCACTTCTGATCCACCTCCCTCAGAAGGCAGCAGAGGATGGCCCAAGTACTAGAGCCCTTGCACTGCCTGTGGGAGACAAGGATGAAGTACAGGCTGCTGGCTTTGGCATGGTCTAATCTAGGCTGTTGGAGCCATTTGAGGAGTGAACCGTGGATGGAAGATCTCTGTCTGTCTCTCCCTCTGTCACTCTGTCTTCCAAATAAATATAAATAAACTTTTTTTTAAAAAAAGCATCATGCAGAAAAATAGCAATAAGAAGTGTCATATAATAAATATACAAACCAGTAACAGTCATTATTATAATTGATATATTATGTACCGTACATGACTGTATTAATTTACTTTTTAGAAAGATTTATTTATTTGAAACAGCATCAGAGAGAGAAGGAGAAAGAGAGAGAGAGAGAGAGAGAGAGAGAGAGAGAGAGAGAAATCTTCCATCTGCTGTTTCACTACTCAAATGGCCCCAAATGGGGTGGGCCAGCCTGGAGCTCCATCCTGGTCTCCCACACAGGTGGCAGGGACCCATGTCCTTGGGCCATCATCTACTGCCTTCCCAGGAGCATTAGCAGGGATCTGGATCAGAAGTGGAGCATTGGGGACTTGAACTGGCACTGATATGGGATGCCAGCGTCACAAGTAGGGCTAAACCTGCTGAGCCACAATGCCAGTTCCTGTGCTATGCTTTTATTTATTTATTTTTTGTGTAATTTAAAAAATGTATTTATCTGAAAGTGTTACAGAGAAAGAGTGAGCGACAGAGAGGCAGAGATCTTCCATCCACTGGTTCACTCCCCAGATGGCTGCAATGATCAAGGTTGGGCCAGGCTGAATTCAGGAGCTAGGGGCTTCTGGGTTTCCCACATGTGTGGCAGTGATCCAAACACATGGGTCATCTTCTGCTACTTTTCCCAAGTACATCAGCAGGAAACTGGATCAGAAGTGAAGCAGCTGGGACATAAACTGGTGCTCATGCAGGATGCCAGCGTTGTAAGTGGTAGCTTTACCTGCTATGATACAACACTGGCCCCTTATTTTTATTTTTAAAGATTTATTTACTTAAAAGGCAGAGTGACAGAGGAAGAAACTGAGAGACAGATCTCTCGTCAACTGGGTTACTCCCCAAATGGCCCCAACAGCCAAGTCTATATTCCTTATATTGTTAGAGGTCATAATATGTGAAAAGTTAACATTATGGTTGATAAAACTGAGTACACTGAATTGTTATATGTAGCTTACATCTAAAGCTGGCACTACATATTTATTTTCTAATTAGAAAACATGTTGAAATTAATAGCATGGTACAAACTACTTGGGTAATTTTTGACTAGATTGACTATTTCAAATTACCAGTTAATTTTATTAAATACCCATATTAACTTGATACTTTTACTGCAAGGAAGAGTTCCATTTTAGCAAACTGAAAGACCAACTTAATGAATACATTAAATGTTCATTTGAGAATGGTATATTTCTGTATATCCAGATAACAGAAATGTCAAGAAAATTGCCTAGACTTAATTCTTCAAACTGTAAGTAGAGATGAGAACTGGTGGATGGGCATAAAGTGATAGGAAAACTTCATGAGTTATTCATTTGATGGTATCTAAGCTCAATGTTTCAGTCCTTACTTGGAGTTTGTCTTGCTGATCTGAGCAGGAGAGCATCCAATCAGAACCACAGCTGCATTCGTCTGCTCAGGACATCAGTTGGTGATGGACACAACATCCACAGTCCCTGTGGAACCCACATCCATCATGCACCAGGGTTCAATCCCTTTCCAGATTTGAATACAGGGCCTTTATCAAAGTCATTCACTAAAGATCCATCTGTTGCTCTGTCAGGAGTACCAAAGGATCATGGAGGCCAGGCTGGGTGGATGTTTCCCCTCAACATGGTTTTGAACCTGAAATGACAAATAAGCGGTAGCTAAAGTGAGCTAAACATCAAGAGAAAATTCAGTAACCTGTTGGCAGAATGGGAAACCAATTTTTATGGAGAAAGGTAGAGAAGAAAGTTTAATTTCTTGAAGAGAAGAATATATAAACTTAATATATAAAATACAATTTGCTAAACTGGAAATCATTCTTTGCAGTGAAAGTATCCAGTTAACATGGGTGTTTCATAAAATTACTGATAATAAAAATATAATTTACACCCATTGATATGACTAAAATGTACCACTCTGGGGCTGGCTCTGTGACATAGCGGTTAAAGGCCACCTCCTGGGTGCTGGTTCAAGTCCTAGCTGCTCCACTTCTGATCCAGCTCTCTGCTATGGCCTGGGAAAGCAGTAGAAGATGGCTCAAGACTTTGGGCCCCTGCACCTGCGTGGGAGACCCAGAAGAAGCTCCTGGCTCCTGGCTTCGGATCGGCGCAGCTCCAGTTGTTGCAGCCATCTGGGGAGTGAACCAGTGGTTGGAAGACCTCTCTCTCTCTCTCTCTGCCTCTTCTTCTTTTTCTGTGTAACTCTGTCAAGTGAATAAGTAGATCTTTTTTTTTTTTAACTTTTATTTAATGAATGTAAATTTCCAAAGTACGATTTATGGATTACAATGGCTTCCCCCCCATACTGTCCCTCCCACCCACAACCCTCCCCTTTCCCACTCCCTCTCCCCTTCCATTCACATCAAGATTCATTTTCGATTCTCTTAATATACAGAAGATCAGCTTAGTATACATTAAGTAAGGATTTCAACAGTTTGCTCCCACACAGAAACATAAAGTGAAAAATAATAGATGATTTTTTTAAAATGATGATGAAATCAGATCAGACCTATTGTCATGTTTAATCCCAGTGAGAGTCAAGTTGGGAATTGATAATTTCTTTCTTTTTTTTTTTTTTTTTTACAGAAGATCAGTTTAGTATGCATTAAGTAAAATTTCAACAGTTTGCACCCACATAGAAACACAAAGTGAAATATATTGTTTGAGTACTCGTTATAGCACTAAATCTCAATGCACAGCACATTAAGGACAGAGATCCTACATGAGGAGTAAGTGCACAGTGATTCCTGTTGTTGACTTTACCAATTGACACTCCTGTCTATGGCATCAGTAATCTCCCTATGCTCCAGTCATGAGTTTCCAAGGCTATGGAAGCCCTCTGAGTTCTCCGACTCTTATCTTGTTTAGACAAGGTCATAGTCAAAGTGGAGGTTCTCTCCTCCCTTCAGAGAAAGGTACCTCCTTCTTTGAAGACCTGTTCTTTCCACTGGGATCTCACTCATAGAGATCTTTTTGCCAGAGTGTCTTGGCTTTCCATGCCTGAAATACTCTCATGGGCTTTTCAGCCAGATCCGAATGCCATTAGGGCTGATTCTGAGGCCAGAGTGCTATTTAGGACATCTGCCATTCTATGAGTCTGCTGAGTATCTCACTTCCCATGTTGGATCACTCTCCCCTTTATTTATTCTATCGGTTAGTGTTAGCAGGTACTAGACTTGTTTATGTGCTCCCTTTGACTCTTAGTCCTTTCATTATGATCAATTGTGAACTGAAATTGATCACTTGGACTAGTGAGATGGCATTGGTACATGCCACCTTGATGGGATTAAATTGGAGTCCCCTGGTATGTTTCTAACTCTACCATTTGGGGCAAGTCAGCTTGAGCATGTCCCAAATTGTACATCTCTTCCCTCTCTTATTCCCACTCTTATGTTTAACAGGGATCACATTTCAGTTAATTTTCAACACTTAAGAATAACTGTGTGATAATTACAGAATTAAACCAGTCATATTAAGTAGAACAGACAAAAAAAACTACTAAGAGGGATAATGTATTAAGTTGTTCATTAACAGTCAGGGCTATGCTGATCAAGTCACCGTTTCTCATAGTGTCCATTTCACTTCAGGAGGTTTCCTTTTTGGTGTTCAGTCAGTTGTCACCGATCAGGGAGAACATATGGTATTTGTCCCTTTGGGACTGGCTTACTTCACTCAGCATGATGTGTTCCAGATTCCTCCATTTTGTTGCAAATGACTGGATTTCGTTGTTTCTTACTGCGGTATAGTATTCTAAAGAATACATATCCCATAAAAAAAAAAAGTACCATTCTTATTGTCATGAATTCAAATTGCCAATCATTACCTGATTTTCCACCAATGGCTGTATGCAAAAGATAATGGATGCTTGTAATGATTCATACTTAGGTCCCAAGTCTTAAATTAAAATAATTCTATTGTCATGATCTGGCCTAGGACTAATGACAATTTTCAGGGTTTCCACATGGCTTCTGATGCTGTCAGAATTTTTTAAAAAGATTTTAAAAAAATTTTTTAAATTTTTTAAAAAGATTTTATTGGGGCCGGCGCCGCGGCTCACTAGGCTAATCCTCCACCTTGCGGCATTGGCACACCGGGTTCTAGTCCCTGTCGGCGCGCCAGATTCTGTCCTGGTTGCCCCTCTTCCAGGCCAGCTCTCTGCTGTGGCCCGGGAAGTGCAGTGGAGGATGGCCCAAGTGCTTGGGCCCTGCACCCCATGGGAGACCAGGATAAGTACCTGGCTCCTGCCTTCGGATCAGCGCGGTGCGCTGGCCACAGCGTGCCGGCTGCGGCGGCCATTGGAGGGTGAACCAACGGCAAAGGAAGACCTTTCTCTCTGTCTCTCTCTCTCTCACTGTCCACTCTGCCTGTCAAAAACAAAAACAAAAAAATTTAAAAAAAAGATTTTATTGATTTATTTGAGAGGCAGAGTTACAGATAGTGAGAGAGAGACAGAGAGAAAGGTCTTCCATCTGCTAGTTCACTCTCCAAATGGCTGCAACAGCTGGAGCTGGGCCGATCCGAAGCTAGGAGCCAGGCAGGAGCTTCTTCCAGGTCTCCCACGTGGGTGCAGGGGCCCAAGTGCTTAGGCCATCTTCTACTGCTTTCCCAGGCCATAGCAGAGAGCTGGATTGGAAGAGGAGCAGCTGGGACTAGAACTGGCACCCATAATGAGATGCTCAGGTTGAGGCTTAACCTACTGCGCCACAGTGCCAGCCCCACTATCCATAAATATTATCCATATATATATATATATATCCATATATATACCCATAAATATTAACACAGAGATGGAATTAAAACTGCTTCATTTAGTCAAGTAAAAAATTCTTACTATGCTATTAAAGTAATTACATATTGAGGCCTTTAAACCTTAAACTAGTTTTGTGTGTCTAGGGATAAGAAATGAAATAGCTTGAAGGAGGCAATCACCAAATGAGAGGCACAGATCCTGTTAGCAAAATGAAGTGTGATCTTCCATGCAGTAGAATAATATTAGGTTAATTTAAACTTATTTTTAAAATTGAGTTATTTTAAATTAAATATTAATATACAGTTTGTGACTGTTTTCATTTATGGATGAAGATGTAAAAATAACTTTTATTCCTTTATTAATACTACTGCTGTCCCCAAAGTAACAATAACAGTTGAGTCTTTCAGATCTTTTTATATTTACATATAAGTATTTTTGGCTTGCTTTGTTTCCCCTGTCAATACTTAATTCCCTTTCTTTTAACAAATTTATCTACCTATTTATTTTATGTAAAAGGAGAAATATGTAGAGAGAAACAGAGACAGAGAGAGAGATCTTCCAATTCACTAGTTCACTCCCCAAACATCTATAGAAACTGGGGCTGGGTAATGCCCAGGAAACTTCTTTTATTCTTTTGTTATCAGAAGGAACAGTACCTATACAAAGACTTGGTAGTATATTTACACTGCAAACAGATGTGCTGGCTTTATGCCACTGCTGCACGTGTCAATGTTTAAGTGACTTAGCCTTAAGTAGTATAGAATATATACAACAATTAAGTTTTGTTCAAAGGCAATTTAAGCCATTTTGAAGTGTACTATTAAATTGATTGGTTGAATAATGAAGGAGTGTTAAAAACAAATTCATAGGTATAAAAAAAGACTCAGGGCTGGCGCCGTGGCACAGTAGGTCAATCCTGCGCCTGCAGCACCAGCATCCCATATGGGCGCCAGTTCTGGTCCCGGCTGCCCCTCTTCCAATCCATCTCTCTGCTATGGCCTGGGAAAGCAGTAGAAAGATGACCTAAGTGCTTGGGCCCTTGCACCCTCATAGGAGACTGGGAAGAAGCACCTGGCTCCTGGCTTCGGATTGGTGCAGCTACGGCCGTGGCGGCCATCTGGGGAGTGAACCAATGGAGAGAAGACCTTTCTCTCTGTCTCTCCCTCTCATTGTCTGTAACTCTACCTCTCAAATACATAAATAAAAGAAAAAAAAGACCCAACATTGTTAAAAGCATAGCTAATAAGTGACAATAAACAAAACATTCTATTTATGATTTAAGTTCAGCAAAATATCATTATCTGCGGGGATATATTTTAGAAGTCAGACACTCCAATATGGAATTTGGGCTTTCCAAGTGGTGACTCAGCTGTTGCACTACATTTGCCCTGGCTGTTCAAATTTATTACTATTTTTTAAAGATTTATTTACTTATTTATTTATTTGAGAGAGTTACAGAGAGAGGGAGAGACAGAAAGGTCTTCCATCCACTGTTTCACTCCCCAAGGGGACGCAATGGCCAGAGCTGGGCCTATCAAAAGCCAGGAGCTTCTTCCAGGTTTCCCACACAGGTGCAAGGGCCTGAGCACTTGGGCCATCTTCTACTGCTTTACCAGGCCATAGCAGAGAGCTGGATCGGAACAGGAACAGTTGAGACATGAATTGGCACTCATATGGGATGCCGGAGCCTAAGGTGGAGGCCTAGCCTACTGAGGCACAGCTTCAGCCCCATCAAATTTATTATTTTTTAAAGAAAATATCTGTGGCAATTTTTCATAATGTAATTTTTTTTTTTTTTTTTTTTTTTTTTTACAGGCAGAGTGGACAGTGAGAGAGAGAGAGAGAAAGGTCTTCCTTTGCCGTTGGTTCACCCTCCAATGGTTGCTGCGGCCGGCCCGCTGCAGCCCACGCACCGCGCTGATCTGAAGGCAGGAGCCAGGTATTTATCCTGGTCTCCCATGGGGTGCAGGGCCCAAGCACTTGGGCCATCCTCCACTGCCTTCCCGGGCCACAGAAGAGAGCTGGCCTGGAAGAGGGGCAACCGGGACAGAATCTGACGCCCCGACCGGGACTAGAACCCGGTGTGCCGGCGCTGCTAGGTGGAGGATTAGCCTATTGAGCCACAGCACCGACCATAAATGCATTTAGTAAATAATCATCCTATATTTTACCAATGTATAATCATGGTTTAATAACCTTTTCAAAGTTACAATAGACTAAACACTGAACAGAGAGAAAAAAGGATGCACTTTTCAGATAACAGGTGTTTTTGTTGGTCTTTGAACTCAGACGTGTCTGACTATAAACTATAATTATGATGTTATATACTTTGCAATATGTGAACTGAGTAATGGAAGATGAGTATATTGCTAAAATTATAAAAAAATAGAATGAACTTTGTTTTCCTTTCATTGTAAAACATTTCAAACAAAAGCACAGGTATCCTATCAACTGGATTTAACAACTATTATATTATTGCTGGTGCTGCGGCTCAATAGGCTAATCCTCCACCTAGCGGCACTGGCACACCGGGTTCTAGTCCCTGTCGGGGCGCCGGATTCTGTCCCGGTTGCCCCTCTTCCAGGCCAGCTCTCTGCTGTGGCCCGGGAAGGCAGTGGAGGTTGGCCCAAGTGCTTGGGCCCTGCACCCCATGGGAGACCAGGAGAAGCACCTGACTCCTGCCTTCGGATCAGCGCGGTGCGCCGGAAGCAGCACGCCAGCCGTGGTGGCCATTGGAGGGTGAACCAACGGCAAAAAGGAAGACCTTTCTCTCTGTCTCTCTCTCACTATCCACTCTGCCTGTCAAAAATAAATAAATAAATAAATAAATGCAGTTAGCATAAAAAAATTATATGAATACAGTAAAAATAAGTGTGGCTGGCTTTGCAGCACAGCAGGTTAGCTGCCACTTGTGACGCTGGTATTCCATACTGAACACTGGTTTGAGCTCTGGCTGCCGTGGTTCCAATCAGCTCCCTGCTAATGAGTTCAGGAAGGCAGTGGATGATAGCTTACTTACTTGGGCCTCTGTCACTCATGTGGGACTCAGCCAGCTTCCTGGGCTTCTGGTAACCATGGAACAGTCCAAGCTGTTGAGGCCATTTGGGGAGTGACCAGCAGATGGAAGACCTCTCTCTCTGACTCTGCCCCTCTCTCTGTCACTGCCTGTCAAACAAATAAATTTTAAAAATAAATGGTAACTGACAGTATTTTTCTACTTCCTTAAGTGAAGAAAAACATCAATGTGTGATTACAGGGAGGCTCCATGCTTCCTGCTGTGGTCTAAATGTTTATGCTATCCTAAAATTCATGAATCCCTCAAGAATGGCAATCATGCCCTTGTTACTGCCAGCACCTTGACCTTGACCTTCCATATCATAGCATTTAAATAACTTACTGGTATTTTAAAGTACCTAGAATATGGTGTTTAGTTAGTGGGCACAATGGATTAAGATCATTCCCAATAATGTGTGTTTAAATGTTTTTACAAAACTTCTGTAGTAGTACTTCATTACTGTATAAAATGGGTATGCTTTCATCAGGTTTCCAAAGCTGTCAGCTTCACAACCCTCAGTGATCAAATCTGATCACCTCTGCATCCCCAGGAACTGACACAGGGCTTGGAATATAGACTTCAATGAACATTTAAGGGAGAATTAAATCTTTTAAAGTGATTACCTCTGTGTTTTTGGTCAGACATTAAAAATGTATAATTCATCTTTTTCTATGTAATATACTACTATACAGCCTTTGAAAGGGATGTAGTAGACATCTATGACTCCATGTAGAAAACTGTTACACAGAAGAAAAATCTGCCAAGCACAGAAAAATACGTATGATTTCAAAAGGAAGTACATATGACTCCACATAGGCATGTGAATGCTCACATCCACAGAATATATTTTGAAGAACAGGTAAATAGTTCTTATAAGAGACTGAGTTGATGGCCGGCGCCACAGCTCACTAGGCTAATCCTCCACCTGTGGCGCCGGCACTCGGGCGGGTTCTAGTCCTGGTCGGGGCACTGGATTCTGTCCCAGTTGCTCCTCTTCCAGTCCAGCTCTCTGCTGTGGCCTGGGAAGGCAGTGGAGAATGGCCCAAGTCCTTGGGCCATGCACCCACATGGGAGACCAGGAGGAAGCATCTGGCTCCTGGCTTTGGATCAATGCAGTGCACTGGCCACAATGCACTGGCCGTAGCGGCCACTTCGGGGGTGAACCAATGGAAAAAGGAAGACCTTTCTCTCTGTCTCTCTCTCTTTCACTGTCTAACTCTGCCTGTCAAAATAAATGAATGAATGAATGAATGAATAAATAAATAAATAAATAAAGATTGAGTTGGTAATGAACTACCAAGAGATCTGGGGCACTTATTCTAGAATGTATCATTTTATAGAGTTTTAAAAAATGATCATATACTACACTTTCAAAAAATACTTTATATAGATATGATAGACAATGTTTTGGAAACTAATAAAAATACCTTGATTCAAATATTGGCTATAATATTAAAGAACAGTGTCATGTAAGTGTATGAATAAAAAGAATCCTTTAGGGGCCAGTGTTGTGGCAGAGTGGGTTAAGCTACTGCTTGCTACACTGGCATCCCCTGTGGGCACTGGCTCATGTCCTGGCTGTTCCACTTCCAATTCAGCTCTCTGCTATGACCTGGGAAAGCAGTAGAAGATGGCCCAAGTGCTTGAGTCTCTGGCACCCGTGTGGGCAACTGGGATGAAGCTCCTGACTCCGGAATTTGGCCTGGCCCATAGAGGCATTTGGAGAGTGAACCAGCAGATGGAAGATCTCTTTTTGTCTCTCCTCTCTGTAACTTTGAATTTCAAATAAATAAATAATTTTTTAAAGTATCCTATAGCTAAAGTAGAAAAATGGTTTTAAAATTTTTATTAATTTTGAATTTATTTATTTGACAGGGAGACAGAAAGAGACAACACACATGAGAGAGCTCCAATCAGGTTGAATCAGGTAGACTCATCACTATTTCCAGACTCTAGACTGCAGACCTACCATCCACCAGGGGTCAGTCTCTAGTCATGACTAAATAAAGGAGCCCGTGGCAAGTTACTTTCTTGAGATACACTCACTGTTCTTTTAGGATTTATCTGTCATCTTTTTGTTACTTTAACTAAAATACCTGAGAGGAGCTTCTTAGGAAGGAACAGATTCATTTGGGCCTACAATTCGGAGGTTCAGAGCTTGAGATCAGGCAGCCTGATGAGTGTGGCAGTAGTAGACACTTGCAGAGAACTGACCACATAGTGAGCACTCTTCTGCCCTCTATGTGGTCTCTCCTTATGATGTTATCATGCTTCAATTATGGGACTCCACCCTAGCAACCTCATCCAATCCAATCACTTCCCAAGAACCTGCACCTTTGGATGCTATTATTGGATCAAGCCTCCACTCTAATTCATCAACCATTAGCACCAATTACCATGCATATAAGACTTTGGAACTCAAATGTCTGCATGAATTTGGGAAGCCAAGTCCTATTCAGTCCATAACAAATCCCAAAGGACCGCTGGTGGTGTTGGAATGGGTGGCTAGTGTCTTTTTTTTTTTTTTTTTTTTTTTTAAGATTTAGAGAGAGAGGTCTTAAATCTGCTGGTTCACTCCACAAATGTGTGGTGGCCCAGGCTGAAGCCAGGAGTCAGGAGCTCCAAACTGGTCTTCAACACAGGTAGAAGGGGCCCAAGTACTTGGGCCATTTTCTGATGCTTTCCCAGGAACCTTAGCAGGGAGCTGGATTGGAAGTAGAGCAGCAGGGATTCAAACCAGCATTCCAGTGTGGGATGAAAGTAACACAAGCAGTGACTTAACTCACTGCATCACAACGCAGGCCCTGAAATGAGTTATTCAATCTCCAAACTTAGCCATTCATCTGGTTGAGAACAGCCTCTCTCCTCTTAAAAACTGGTAGATACCTGCTTAGTAGGTGTCCTGAAACAATACATTTAATGTCATAATCAATAACAACAAATTTTAATGTTGTAAAATATACTGTAATTTTAAAAGGCTATTTATGACACTTATGCTCATTGTAGAAACACTGGAAACTAGAAGAAAATGATTAAAAGAGAAAATATCATACTAGCACTACTATTCAGAAAAAAATAAATCTTCACATTTGATAAATTTTTATTTTTTCCTATGCATACTTTTGAGATCAGAGATGTCTGTATATCTATGTATTTCTCTCTCTCTCTCTCTCTCTATATATATATATGCCCAATATTCTATATGGCTTTTCTTTGGGTTTTATATTTCTTTAACTTTTGTTTATCCACATGGCCTTTTTAACTTAGAATTATAATTATCTGGCTATTAATTTTTATAAGTTATTTATCTTGATGTATTCTATGATGAACCATAATTTACTTAATACTTTCCCTTAATGTGAACTTCAGATTGTCTTTTTGTTTCTAAGATTCATTTATTTATTTCAAAGGCAGAGATACAGAGAGAAAAAGAGAGACAGAGATCTTCTATCCCCTGGTTTACTCCCCAAATGACCACAACAGCCAGGGCTGGGTCAATCCAAAGCCATAAGCCAAGAGCTCCATCCATGTCTCCCATGTGGGTACTTGGGCCATCCTCCACTATGTTCCCATGCCCATTTAGCAGGAAGCTGGATCGGAAATGGAGCAGCTGGGACTCAAACTGGAGTCCACAGGGAATGATGGCACTGCAGGCAGAGGCTTAGCTTTCTATGCCACATGTCTTTTTCTTTTTTAAATGTTGCTGCAATGGGGTGAGGATAAGGAGATTGTTGTACAGGGAGTTAAGCTGCCCCTGCAATGCCAGCATCCCATTATCAGTGTGCCTGTTTGAGTCCTGGCTGTTCTGCTTCCAATCCAGCTCCCTCCTAATGTGTCTGGGAAGGCAGTGGATGATGGTCCAAATATTTGGGCCTCTATTAGCCATATGAGAGACCTGGATTGAGTTCTAGGCTCCTGGCTTCGGCCTGGCCCAGACCTGGCCATTGTGGCCATTTGAAGAGTGAGCAAGTGGATGGAAAACTGATTGATCTCTCCCCTTCAAATAAATACATAAACAATTTTTTTAATGCTGCTGTTGCAAAAAAAAGTATTTTGTGGAAATTTTATTAATTTATTTATATCTCAGACTCTTTCCCCATAGCAGATTTCTAAAAGGGAAATATATCTAATGTTTTTTATATATATTGAAAATTCAAGTTATGACCTAGCATTATACATTTCCTGTCATATATCAATATTTTTCATTATGAGGATCTTAAAAATAGAGCTAGGAGCCAATGTTGTTGCACAGTGGGTTAAGCTTCTGCTTGCAAAGCTGGCATCCCATGTCACAGTGCCAGTTGAGTCCCAGCTTCTTTGCTCCTTGGCTTCTGATCCAGCTCCATGCTAATATATGGGGGAGGGCAGTAAAAGATTACCTAAGTACCCAGCATTCACATGGAAGATGAAGTTTCTGGCTACTGACTTTGGCCAGGTCCACACTGGGTGTTGTAACCATTTGGGGAGTGAGAAAAGATCTCTTCCTCTCTCTCTGTTGCTCTGCCTTCCAAATAAATAAATAAATCTTTAAAAAAATATGGCTAAGAGTTTCATATTATCTCAGCTTTGACAGATGGATTTTGTGTTCCTTGTTCATGGGAATACAGCTTCTCAGACTGGAAGTAGATAGGTTCACAAGTCCAGTCAGACGTATCTGTGTTTAAATTATGTAGGAGAATCAGATTTAATCTCAGCTGAATTATTCAAAGAAACCTAGAAAAAGGAAGCTTAGATCATGCTAGGAAGAGGCAAGGTGAAATAGATATTTCGGGCTTCTAAATACTTTCATTTGAATTTGAGTAGTTTGTGATATTGACAAAAATGTCAATAATTATAAAGATGGAGGTGAGGATAGACCACACCATTCCTATTGATACAGACCCAAACCTGGGTTCATTCACCTGAGAGTCAGTCCCTCACACTGGGTGGAAGACAGTGGGTATTTATTTGCACAGAACAGAGTTGGGTAGCTGCTGAGCTCCCTGAGGCATTGACTAAGGACTGTTACAGATTTAAGTTGGGTCGAGAGGTGTGCAGTCAACTTGTGTGTTAAGTCTCTGGTTGGTCCACAGTGGTGTAGCATTCCTTTTGTTGGTTTGTGATAGGATGGCCAGCCTGTTCTTCAGGCAGGGCTGTGATGGCAGGGTGGGTTCCAGTCTGTCTGGGGCCTCTGTGTAGATGGCTGTTATTTTGTTTGATCAAGGCCTAGGATGCATATAAAACATTTCAAGACAGAGCCTAGCAGTAAAATGTTATCCATACAGGGTAATGGTGAGTGAACTCTGAGTCTTGTGATCTGAGGTCCTATGAGGCCACCTTGACCCATGCAACCCTCCCTTAATTTAGTGAGTTAGTCTTTAGAAAGAGATTGGGGGGCCGGCACTGTGGTGCAGCAGGTTAATGCCCTCGCCTGAAGTGCTGGCATCCCATATGAGTGCTGGTTCAGGACCAGCTGCTCTACTTCCGATCCAGTTCTCTGCTATGGCCCAGGTGCTTGGGCCCCTGCACCCATGTGGGAGACCTGGAAGAAGCTCCTGGCTCCTGGGTTCAGATCGGCGCAGCTCCAGCCGTTGCGGCCATCTGGGGAGTGAACCAGCTAATGGAAGACCTCTCTCTCTCTCTGTCTGTAACTCTACCTCTCAAATAAATAAATAAAATCTTTAAAAGGAAAATTATAAATTATTTCAGATGGAATTCCAAATCCTAAAGAGTCATGATATAGTCTTTTCCAGTGTCCCCAGCACCACTTCTCAATTTCCACTATTAGAGACTAGGTTAGAGTCCTAATTCATAATACGTAGTATGCCATTCCTGACTACTCCAAAAGAAAATGTGTATGTATATACACATATATTATATATACATATGCTTTTTTTTTTTCATTTTTTTTTATTTGACAGAGTCAGACAGTGAAAGAGAGAGACAGAAAGGTCTTCCTTCTGTTGGTTCATTCCCCAAGTGGCTGCCACGGCTGGCGTTGCGCCCATCCGAAGCCAGGAGCCAGGTGCTTCTTCCTGGTCTCCCATGAGGGTGCAGGGGTCCAAGCACTTGAGCCATCCTCCACTGCCTTCCCGGGCCACAGCAGAGAGCTGGACTGGAAGAGGAGCACCGGGACTAGAACCCGGCACCCCATATGGGATGTCAGCGCCACAGGCAGAGGATTAACCAAGTGAGCCACAGCGCAGGCCCCATGCTTTGTTCTTTTAAATACTTGTACTTCTTTCTTATTTCTGGCTTCACACTTTTAAAACATTTTGTAAATGCTATCATAGTCAAACACAAAAACAAAGATTTCCTAGGCTCATAGGGGACATAAAACAAGAACAAAATATACCTATGCTATAAGGGAATATTAACTTCTATTAGGCAGGTACAAAGAATTGAGGACACTACCAAAAAATCAAAACAATTCTAGGTAAATTAAATACATACAAGTAGATAATTTTTGGATTGTCATATAAATATCTCCATCCTCCCCGGGGTCCTAACCTTTCATCCTCAATAATTTGATTCATGTTAAGTCAAGCATTAAATAGATATTATCTAACCAATTATTTAATCAATTATTTATCTTCCCAAATTCACTCAGTCTCTCAAATACTAAGGGTGGTTAAGTATACCCAGCTATTTCTTTTAAGTAATTAAAATGTGCACTTATATTAAGGAAAGTGGAGCTTGAAGAATGAAAGAAGCATTCGATACTGCATGTGCTAACAGGGACTGGTGCAATGCCAGGCCATGGCTGAGGGAACCCGGACTACAGAACGTGCGATGGCAAAGAACCAGCCTGGTCTTCCAAACAGACATATATGCCAATATACAACCCTACAGTCCTGGGGCAGGCACACTGCCCAGTGCCACCTGGCCCACCACCCTCAGGACGCCCGGAGACTCCACGTTCAGAAAAGCCAGAGCTGGGGGTTCCTGAAGGCTGCAAGGATCACAATGCATTTTAGGGTTCCAAGCCCCTCCCCAATTCCCTCATAAACCAGGGTACTTCACAACGTTCATGGAAAATAGGAATTCAATTTTAAACCCAGTTCGGGCTGGTGGAGCAAGGGGTTCATCTGCTGAGACCCTGGCATCCCATATGAGCACCAGTTCTAGTCCGGTTGCTTCCCTTTACGATCCAGCTCCCTGCTAATGCTCCTGGAAAAGCAGCGGAAGATGGCCTAGTGCTTGGGTCCCTGTACCCTCGTGGAAGACCTGGAAGGAGTTTCTGGCTGTTTGCAGCCACTTGTGGATGGAAGATTTCTCTTTATAACTCTGCCTTTCAAATAAATTAAAAAAAAAAAAAAAAAAAAAGTAAATCCACACGTTGCATACCTGTGCTGAGACGTCAGGCGGCCAAGAGCTGGGAGGGCGAGACCAAAGCACCGACTTCGGCCTCGCCTCCCGGGCGGCCCCTGCCGGCCAGCGCAAGGGTGAGTGCCCAAGTCACAGCCGCCACCGTGAGACAAAAGGCGCGCTCAGCAGGCCCCGTTTCACGGGTGCCGAGGGTCACCCCGCAGCCCCCAAAGCAGCGCGCCTCACAGCTCTCCGGCCCGCATCTCCACCTCGCTTATCAGTACCCAGCCTGCCGCTCATCTCCCTGGAGCCCCGCGGGACCTGCGCTCGGAAGCCGACAGGGCCACTAGGGAGCGTCCCCTGAGCACGGGCCTGGACGGCGGGCAGCTTGGCCAGCTGCGGGTCGAGAAGATCCAGCCTCTCTTGAGGGCCGGACGCCCAGCCGCTCAGCGTAGATAACTATGCGCTTAGCTCACCGGGAACCGAAGTCCGAGAGCTTTGGCCCGGCTTTTATTTCGCCCACGCTTTGCCGCCTTGCTTTCAGCTTCTGAGCTTGGCCTCCTGCCACTCAAAACGGCAGCGAAGACCCCACACGCTCGGACCCGTCAGGCTCCAGAGCTAGCCGCTCCGCGACTCCAAATCGCGGCGGCTAGCGGAGGCGCTTTCCCATTGGACGCTGCGTCCCGCCGCGTACAGTCTCCTCCAATAGGAGGCGGAACACCGCTAGCCTAGATTTGCATAGGAGCCATTATATACATACACGCAGACATCTTGAGCCGCACGATCAGAAGCCAATGGCCACGCTGAAGACTAAAACCTCAGTGTACGGCCAACTTCGTAGCCCCGTAGCCCAGTTTACTTAATTTGGTCGGCAGAGCCCCACCCGCCAAATTCAAATGCCTTCAATAAATAGCCAGGGCTGAGCCAAAGCCGGGAACCCTGGCCTTCCAAAATTCGAACATCAGAACGGTATGAAGCCAGGGTCCCCGGAGTTCTAGTTACCAGGTAAGACAAAAGACGGCCCGTGCATCCACTGCCGCCCACCTGAGGCTCCACTGCTCTGGGTCCACCCTCCGGGCCCCTCCCGCGGCAGTAGCCACCCCATTCTGTCGTATCTGCCAAAAGGCGCCCGCACGGCACGCCAACAGCGTGTTCGCAGCTCTTTTCTTGACGTGCTGGGGGCCCTAAAAAGGGCCTTTGGGGGTACTCCGCGGCAGCTGCGAGGCCGGCCTAGCCGCCGAAGCCATAGAGCGTGCGGCCCTGGCGCTTGAGCGCGTAGACCACGTCCATGGCCGTGACCGTCTTGCGCTTGGCGTGCTCCGTGTAGGTGACGGCGTCGCGGATCACGTTCTCCAGGAAGACCTTGAGCACGCCCCGAGTCTCCTCGTAGATGAGCCCGGAGATGCGCTTGACGCCGCCGCGCCGGGCCAGGCGGCGGATGGCGGGCTTGGTGATGCCCTGGATGTTGTCGCGCAGCACCTTGCGGTGGCGCTTGGCGCCGCCCTTGCCCAGGCCTTTGCCGCCTTTGCCGCGTCCGGACATGGTCGTATTACAGCTCTCCTCAGCCACCAGCAGAAGCCAGAATCTGCCGCAGCTGCCGCCGGCGCAGGACTTATAGCCCCTTGCGGCGGACCTGTTTGAAAACAGGAAGACGGTGGGCGGATCTCTAATCTCCACCTCCAAGACTTTCCTCCCAATCGCTGCAGCTGAGAAAGCTCGCACGCTGTGGCCCGGTGTCTTTTTTTGCTTGAGTGGAAAAAAATTTTGATGTTTTGGAGATAAATTTAAAGAACAATTCAAACTGGTATATTCGACCGCTTATACAGTATTAGTTAATAGAATTACACTTTCTCAAAAAAAAAAAAAAAAAAAAAACTAGGATCGCCCGCGCTCCTCCGGGACCCACGTCCCTCCCTCCCTCTCTACCCACTCTCTTTCAGAGCTAAACTTGTTTTTTTTTTACCCTAAGAATGGTAACTTAATACCATTCCTAAATGACTGTAAAAATCGGCAGGAACTAGCAACGTCTTACAACAGATTAGGTCTTATTGCAGCTTTTCAACTCTGGATCCTTTGGAGGGGAGAATGGACATTTTTGATTTTCTCTTTTGTGACCCTGCAGAGAGAGAATTAAAAACCTTTGCATAGCCTAGGCCTGCTCCCACGCGGCGCCTCCTTTTCCCATTCTGCTATTTGTGTACAGTTTGCAGGTTTTGCTGCCTCGCCTCCCTCCTGCCCTGCAAGCACCCACAGTTCTTGTATTTGCTTTTGAACCAAACAGCTGTTGCTATGCTATGTAGCTGACTTATTGTACATTTTTTTCTTATGCCAATCAGATCCAAGGCTCTCACATCTTCCACTTAAAAATTAAAAGTTGTAAAATAAGTGGATGCCACAAGTGTGGTTTTGAAAGAGATTTATACCTCACGTATCAGTTAAAAGGCCACTAATCCTTTCTCAAAAGAAATCCTGAATACAAACGAAAGTTTCGGTTAATTGTCTTGCTTAAGGAGACAGTACTCTCACCAAAGGTTGACTCCCATTAAAAGGCATGGATATTTAGGAGATGATTCAAAACTGCTTCTCAGGTGCTTAATTAATATCTTGAGGAATGAATAGTTAGAAAATTGGATTCAGTGTTCCTAGTCTTGAAGATAAGCCTTTCCTGCAGAAAAGGTAAGAATTTGTAATATTTGTGGCCGGCGCCACGGCTCACTAGGCTAATCCCTCTGCCTGCGGTGCCGGCACACCGGGTTCTAGTCCCTGTCAGGGCACCGGATTCTGTCCTGGTTGTTCCTCTTCCAGTCCAGCTCTCTGCTGTGGCCCGGGAAGGCAGTGGAGGATGGCCCAAGTGCTTGGGCCCTGCATCCCATGGGAGACCAGGAGAAGTACCTGGCTCCTGCCATCGGATCAGTGCGGTGCGCAGGCTGCAGCGTGCCAGCTGCGGTGGCCATTGGAGGGTGAACCAATGGCAAAGGAAGACCTTTCTCTCTGTCTCTCTCTTTCTCACTGTCTACTCTGCCTGTCAAAAATTTTTTTAAAAAAAGATGAATTAAAAGAGCCTTTGGAATGCTTGTTATGGCTGGACAAAATCCTGAATAATGAGACTTTACTACATAATTTTAATCCTTGACTCAAAGGAGGAAAAGCTTATCAGATCTTGAAGAAATGAGAATTATCATTGCAAATTGACTGATTTTTTATATTTACTCTTCTAAAATATCAAATCAGAACTTTTCAAATTAGAAATCTTTGCTTACAAGAATAAAAAGGAAAAATGTGGCCCAAGTAGTAATTTACAAAATCTGTTAGAAGTTTCCCATGATATAGACAAAAATTTAAGCTAGTTTACAGAACTCATTCCAGGGACATCTTGTTATAAACCACATCAGAGTTTTGTATGCCCATTTATTCTGTACATTTAAGAGATATTAGATGCTCGCAAATGTATTTTATTTTCCAAACAACACTTTGAGATAGGTAGGGAAGTTAATAACTTATCCAAATTCAGCTGATAAATAGCAAAGCTGTAAGGCCGCCGCAAAAGACATCAAACACCAGAGTTAAGGGAAAGTTTTATTGTCTGGTGGGAGAATCCTGACAGGCTGGGGGAGAGGGGGAGAGAGTAAGAGGGAGAGGAATCAGGAGAGAGAGAGATCAAGAGAGAGCACAAGTGTGTGTACAGGAAGCAGGCCCTGTTATACCTTTTCTAGGGGCCAGGGAAGTAGGAGCAGTGAATCCCATTAGGGCTGGGGTGGAGCTGACACCTGTGGTTGGGCCATTGGTCACCTGGCTTGTAGCAATGGAGGTGGGAGCCAGAGCCTAGGAGGGTGTCCCAGGCATAGATGGTGCCACAGATAAGACGGCACCATTTTACTAACAAAAGCCAGGATTTGGATGGAAGCAGTCTGGCGCCAGGATGACCATCTTAACCAAAACAGGCTGCTTCTCAGCCTCAGAGACATTTATTAAATCACCACTACTGGGGCAATCATTGTGCGAGGATGTAAGAACAGAGAAGAGTACTTGAAAACTATTTCAGAGAGATCAAATGGTTAATAGGGCAGCAAGAGGTTTTGTTTTTAACTTAAATGGATACTAAAATTCACACAAAAATACTTTTTTAAAAAAGATTTATTTATTTGAAAGAGCAACAGAGAGAGAGGAAGAGACAGAAAGAGATCTTTCGTTTGTGAGTTGGCTTTCCAACTGACAAGAGCCAGGGCTGGACCAGATCAAAGCCAGGAGCCTGGAACTCCATCCTGGTCTCCTACCTGGGAGGCAGGGGCCCAAGCCTTTGGACCATCATCTGCTGCTTTCCCAGGCCCGTTAGGCAGCTAGATCAGAAATGGACTAGCTGAGATTCAAATTGGCATCCATCACCAGCAGCGGCCTAATGGCTGGGCCACAATGCCAGCCCCCAAATAAATGCTTATGTTAGTATGTATGTGCCTTAACATCGCATCAAGTAGCAGCGTTCCTGTGGAGAACGCCGAAATTACCTCAAGGAATTAGAAAAAACACAACAACAAACAAAGGCTGTGGGTCTGCAGTTCAGGTGTGTAGGAACAAGCTGCTGCTGTTTTTCCTTTAGTCTCTGGAGCCAACTGCAAGGATTCTTCCCGGGGAAGTGACCCGCGATGCTGTGACTTACACAGAGCCGGCCAAAGCCAAGCCGTCCGACCCAGTAACCCAGGTCCACAACCTCGAAGACAAGAGAGAGCAGGTTTCAGCGAAGCGACCCTGTTCTCTCCTTCAGGAGATGGAATTCTCACCCGGTCTGCCACTCCTGTTCCAAAGCCCTTAGAACTGAACGACTCGCAGCCCAAAAGCTGCAACTTTGTGGGCACAGCAGTGTCATCTGGTCTACTCAGCACAGCTCCGATGGCCCAGCACCAAGGAGGCCTCTGTGGGAGCCAGCCCCCCATCCGCACCCCCAGCACTGCACGGAGCTGGTATAAAGGCACAAGGCAGGATTTTGCTTGGTGAGCGGCTTTGCTCAGAACCGCGGGCTCTGGAGTCAGCAACCACTTGGCTAGGACGCCGCACTCCAGAAAAAAAAAAAAAAAAAAAAAAAAAGGCCTCCCAGCGAAAGCACAGCAACCTCTGGCACACGTGTGCCTCAGCGGGGGCACCTCTGGCTCCAGCGCTTCGTACTTGTGCACAGAGCAGCTCTGCCTCCAGACTTGGACTGTTTCCAACCACGTTTCTTTATTTCTTAGGAGTTTATTTCTCTGGGAGCGAGCGCGGACACAGAAACATCAACATCTGCTATATTCACCTGGTTTCCTAAAGCGGAGCACTCGGCCCCCCTGAGTATTCATATGGGCGGCTATGTAAATGAGGACTAGGCGTTTGCTCTTTTGATTGGACACAGCTGCAGCAGGCCGTCCCTCTGCAATCCCGCTGGTTGGGAGCGGAGCCTGCCTATCATTGACCACTGGAGCCGCGGATGTTGCGGCGCCCAATGGGAAGGCGCTACCTAGTGGCCGCAAAGAGTTTGTAGGCAGTTCCGGTAGGGTTCGCTTCATTCGCGGACCGGACTCGGTTGGTTGTTTGGCTTTTTTTCTTTTTGCTTTTTTCCGGCCTGGCTGGCGTTTGAGGTTAGAGGTGAACATGTCCGGTCGTGGAAAGCAGGGCGGCAAAGTGCGGGCCAAGGCCAAGTCCCGCTCCTCCCGCGCGGGCCTGCAGTTCCCGGTGGGCCGAGTGCACAGACTGCTGCGCAAAGGTAACTACGCGGAGCGGGTCGGCGCGGGGGCGCCCGTGTACCTGGCTGCGGTCCTGGAGTACCTGACGGCCGAGATCCTGGAGCTGGCCGGCAACGCCGCGCGCGACAACAAGAAGACGCGGATCATCCCCCGCCACCTGCAGCTGGCCATCCGCAACGACGAGGAGCTGAACAAGCTGCTGGGGAAAGTGACCATCGCGCAGGGCGGCGTCCTGCCCAACATCCAGGCCGTGCTGCTGCCCAAGAAGACGGAGAGTCAGAAGGCCAAGAGCAAGTGACCCTGGCGCCGCCGAAAAGGGAGCCGGCTTCCCCCCGCCAAGCCTCTCTTCGTCGCCGTCCCGCAGTACTCTTGACTGTGCTGGATGTCAGGGGGGTCCGGAGCCAATAAAGTCGGTGAAAATCGTGTAGTCGAGAGAGCTGTGTAGTCGCCGGGAACTGGTGGATGACCCCGGGGGAGGGGCGGGCAGACGGCACTGCTGGATCCATCTGAGCCGCCCACGAACCGCCCTGCCCCGCAGGCCACCCGGGGGCGTTACGGGGAGAGGAGGGCGGCCTGGAGGTGGGCAGGGTGGGGAGCCCCCCCTGGCCCGCGGGCCGAGAGCAGAGGCCGAGTAGGTGCGGCGCGGCCTACCCTGGAGCGTCTTCCCAGGGCCTTGGCTCCCCTGCCCTGTCTGTAGTAAACCAGAACCAAGTTCTAGGCGGAGAACCACCTCCTGGGGCCTGAGCTAGGCCATACTTTTCAAAAGATGGAGTAACTTCCCGTTGGAGGCTGGCCCTGGACGGGGCGGTATCAGTTTAGAGAGATTCTTCCCCCACGAGCTGTGGTGGTTTCACGGTTTTTGGCTGTCTGGTATGTTTATGGTGCGCTTTTATTGCTACTTTCACATGAAAGCAGCGTCCAGTAACATGTGAAATGCAGAAGCGTGAGTCATGAGGTTGGAAATTCACTCCCCTGACACGTTGCGTAACAGTGCAGCGCCTTTAGTCATGAATTACATATGTTTATGAGCTCTTAAGCCGATTTTCTCATTTCTGGCTTCAAAATGGTTTTGCCTTCATCATCTCCTCCTGTGGAAACTGGTTCGAGTTTGCTTTATAGCAAGCAGCAAAACAAACTTTGCTTCCACAGATTGTTCTTAATCCCTTATGTGCTTACACTAGACTGAAGTCGTAACCTCACTCCAGTCCTGCCTGTAGGAGTTGCCTTAATGACACAGTGATGCTTTGATACATGTGAGGAAAGGAAAGGGGGATGAGTTCAGTGCAGGGAGAAACGCGTTTCTGATCGGAAATCCACTGCTGATCCTGCTCTGCCCTTGTCTTGACCCTTCCCTGTCAACCTCAGTAAGCTTCAGCCTGGCCCAGGGCGTCCACGAAAAAGCCCTCAGTAAGGGTTCCTCATCCTTGGCTTCATCTTTCTTGTGAGAGCTGAAGTCTTGGAGGGCTGGGAGAGGGGGAACATCTGTCTTCTTCCTTAGTAGTGGTGGCTTGTTTTCCCCCTGGACTTTATTTCACCCCCAGTATTTATTGAACATCTGGGCTGTAGTGTGTGCTAAGTGATGGGAGTGCAGCTGGGAACTACATTTCTACTCTCCTGGGAGCTCACTTTTTCTTGGTGCTTGAAGACTGACAATAAATAGGTTGATATCGGAGATCAGGTTTCCTTAGGGCTGTGTCTGCCTGTTTATTGTGGGCTGAATGTAAGGATTACTTCTGCGTCATCTTTGAGTTGTGCAAGGGTCAGGGCACACAAGGCTCTGTTAGAAGGTAGACCAGTGTCTCCTAATTCCTGAGGACAGACCCCAACAGTACCACCAGCAGGTACAGGAGGTGCAGCTAGTCACCCACTGCCTACCACTCTCTTCAGAAGGCTTCCACATGTGTAAAATAGTCAAGTACCTGTTTGGGGGATTGAGGTTGTCCATTTACCATGTGCTGGTTATTAGGCACTCAAAGAAGTGCCATTTCATCTAGGGGACTAGGCTTACCATTATGAGTAATCATAACTAATCACATTTAAAAAAAAATCCAATTGTTAGACTTAGTTCTCTTGTTACCACTTGGGGGCAGTGGAGAAAAGAAAATACATAACAGTTGGTTAGCCCTGGGTTCTGCATCTGCAGATTCAAGCAACTGTGGGTCAAACATACTGGAAAGAATTGTGATTGTACTGACCACGGACAGATGTTTTCTTGTCATCGGTCCCTAAATATTATAACTATTTGCATTATATTAGATATTATAAGAAATCTAGAGATGTTTTAAAGTGTATGGGAAGATGTGTGTAGATTAAGAGGACTTGAGCATTTGCAGATTTTGGTTTGGGGTGGGGCAGGGGTCCTGGAACCAATCCTTTACACATATCAAGAGACATCTGTTTATCTGTATTAAGTGCTGGTTTTGACATGTGAGTCTAATATAAAGATAGGAGGAATCAGAGATTATTACCAAAATAGTGATGGGCAAGAAGAAACCACTTTGGCCTTTCCCTTTGAAGATTCACAAGAGCCTATCTAACTCTCTTACCTGAAAAGCAAGACAGGCGGGATGCTCAGTATAGTAACCACCCTCATCCTCACCCTACTTGCACCATACTACCCTAGGGTTCTTGGATCTCCTCAAAGGTTTTTCCTGTCTCAAAGTTCAATTCAGTGTCTTACTATTTCCATTTTGAAGGGAAGAGTTGTTTTTGTTTTTAAATTATTACTTATTTATTTGAAAGGCAGAGCTACAAAAAGAGAGAAAGGTCTTTCATCTGGTTCACTCCTCAAATGGCCACAACAGCTGGGACTAGGCCAGCTCAAAGCCAAATAGCGAGAACTCAATCCCGGTCTCCCACGTGGCCAGCAAAATATCCAAGTGCCTGGGCCATCTGCTGCCTTCTCAGGAGCATTAGCAGGAAACTGGATTAGAATTGGCACTCCAATGTGGGATGCCAGAGTTCTAGGCAGCAATTTAACCTGCTGTGCCATAACACTGGCCCCTAGGAGTCTCTGTTTGCTTGTTCTACTTGAAAAATTTGTTAGCTGTTAAAAAGGTGTATCTCCTGCAAAATCAGTTCAGCTTGTGACCCTTGATAAATGTAGTAATGTTTGTTTAAAAGGTCAAGAGAGCATATGGAAGAAGACTTAGGACAAAAACTGGTGGAACTGAACACAGGTTTTTAATGGATTTGTGATCCATAGATTTATTTATACACATGCTCTTTCCTACAGAGATAAGCCCTTCAGTGTGGCAGGCTGTGACTTGGCCAGGATTTGTTTGATCTTTGTTTTTCCTGCACAGCCAGTCTTGCCTTTGTGTCCCTGAGAACTGGTCTGTTTAGTTCTGTCTGCCTAAAATGAAAAGGTTTAGTCTGGCCTTATAATTGGTGATGACGGGCACACTAGATGCAAGCTCTTCACAAAGTCCCAAACAGTGAGATCGAACAAGTGTACATCAAACAGGTCATGGAAAATGGGATGAAAGATACATTTATTTTTAGTGTAGAAAAATCCTGAAATCCATGTGTATAGTTTATTCATGATATACGTTTTCCATAAAGTTTTTGAAGATCCCTCATATATATTATTTTAATTTTTTTGCAACAGAATAAACATTCCATTTTGCCATGAACTTTTTGAAATACCCTTGAATATGATGGTGTTTACAAACTCATGTTCTCTGGTACGAGATTTAGGTTCAAATCCACTCTGTTCCTTACTGGTTATCTGATTTTGGAAATATGACTCAACCTCCTTAAACCTATAAAATGGGCACAATAATTGTTCAGCAGGTTTTGGGGAGGGTTCGGTGAGACAAATATGTATTCTGTCACCATATATGTTTTCAGCTATTGTTTCTATAAGAAGCTGCATGTAGAGTGAGGAGCAGTAGTTATGGATCCTATTGAAATAGGTAAACATGGCAATCTATCAATCCTGTGACTTGTGATAGCATAAAAGCAAGTCTAGTGGATGTGTACTCATTACAGGACATTTGTAATTTAATTTCCCCCCCTGAAGACAACCTAGTTTGGAACTAATGGCTTGGTACACACAGATTAAAAATAGAACCTGTTTGTTTAGGATTTATTGAGCAATATTATATGTTACAGCTGTGATTGGTAGCCAAGAATTGTACTCTCTATGGTGTCAAGAATTGTACTCTATGGTGGAAGCACATACCAAAAAAGATGAGAATGTCACAGTATGTAATGAGATGCTTGGGGTGTGGAGAATTGGGATTCCTGTGTCACTCACCTGCTTGGAGCTCTGGGTGGCGGGCAGAGTGACAGACGATGTAGGTCTAGGTGTCAGTGAGCCTGAGAGGCAGCATGCACAAAGGCATGTGGGTCAAAAGACATTGGCTGCAGCTGAGAATTTAGAAATGTGTTAGGACTAAAAATGGGAACATTGGATAAAACCACACATGGATAATGTGTGGCTAAACATGTAAAAATTAGCCATAGCTGACGGAATTCGGGGATCTATGAGCTTTAATTAGTTGGCAGAGGAAGAGGGGCTACCAAGGACATGAAAAGACATAGCTGGAAGGACACCAGGAAAGAAAGTGTCAGGGGATAGAGATTTTTCTCCCACAGTTTGGATCTCTGTACTCCTTGATGCTCCCTAGTTTTCTTTCTATGCATGAATTTCAAAAATGGACCAAAATAAACTCATCTTTTAATTCCATTTTCCACAAACTTTTTGAAGTAGACTGAACTGTACTGTATCTTATGAACAGAAAATAGTTTTTAAAGGCTATTGCTTTTTGTCCACACCCAGGAATGCTAATCACCTGGTTAACTTTACTAATGGAACCAGAATATGTATGCATTTTTCACTACACATTGCACATACAATAATAATTCGAGGTGTGTATGGTGACAGCAAAAACATGCTGTCTTTCTTTTTTTTTTTTTTTTTCCCCAGGAGGAGTTAGACAGTGAGAGAGAGAGAGACAGAGAGAAAGGTCTTCCTTACGTTGGTTCACTCCTCAAATGGCCAGTACAGCTGGCGCGTTGCACTGATCCAAAGCCAGAAGCCAGGTGCTTCCTTTTGGTCTCCCATGTGGGTGCAAGGCCCAAGTAGTTGGGCCATCCTCCACTGCCTTCCTGGGCCACAACAGAGAGCTGGCCTAGAAGAGGAGCAACCAGGACAGAATCCAGCGCCCCAACCAGGACTAGAACCCGGGGTGCCGGCGCCATAGGCAGAGGATTAGCCAAGTGAGCCGCAGCATTGGCCAAAAACATCCTTTCAAAAAGTCAAAAACAGGATGGGAGTTGTTGCACAGCGGTTAAGCCCCAGCCTGAATTGTTGGTATTCCATTGGAGTGCTGGTTCTTGTCCCGGCTGCTCCACTTTGGATCCAGCTCCTTTCTAATGTGCTTGGGAGGTCAGCAGATGATGGCCCAAGTGCCTGGGCTCCTGCCACCCATGTCCAAGACCCAGAGGGAATTCCTGGCTCCTAGCTTTGGCTTGGCATAGCACCAGCTGTTGTGATCATTTGGGAAGTGAAGTACGGATGGATGATCTCTCTCTGTCTCTGCCTCTCTCTCGCTCTGTGTCACTCTGCCTTTTAACTAAATAAATATATTTTTTTAAATGTCAAGAACGATATTGGTAAAGGATTAACAAATCTTAAAAAAAGACATGAATAATATTGGTAAAGAGTTCTTTAATATTTTTTACTTGAATATAACTTTATATTTTTTAAATGTTTAAAGTGTTACTTAGCTTTAAATATTTTAGAAATTGGTAGCTTATTAATTCATAAAACCAGCGTTAGCATTGTAGACTGTTTAAGATATGCGAAATTTGATTCTGAAAACCTAATTTTTTAAAATCAGTAAATGAAAGTTTCCCTAGAGTGGGAAATGGGAGAATAAGAGGAACAAAGAAGAAAACAGAGAGAAAACAAAACTGGCAAAATTATCATGTAAAGCTAAATTTGTTTTCTTCACAAGGGTTTGAGAATCCAATTTTTTAAAAAAGATTTTATCTATTTATTTGAGAGGTAAAGTTACAGACAGTGAGAGAGAGTCAGGTCTTCCATCTGTTGGTTCACTCCTGAAATGGCTGTAATGGCTGGAGCTGCGCTTATCCAAAGCCAGGAGCTAGGAGCTCCTTCTGGGTCTCCCATGTGGGTGCAGGGGCCCAAAGACTTGGCCATCTTCTGCTGCTTTCCCAGGCCATAGCAGAGAGCTGGATGGGAAGAGGAGCAGCTGGGACTAGAACTGGTGCCCATATGGATGCCAGCGACACAGGCGGAGGATTAACCCACTGCACCATGGTACTGGCCCCAGAGAATCCAATTTTTTTAAGGATTTATTTTATTTTTATGAAAGAGTTAGAGAGAGAGAGAGACTTATCACAGCTGTGGCTCTCCTTCTCCCTAGAGATTTTTTTTTTTCCTCTAACAGAGAACACTAAAACTGAAGCTAATGGGCCTTGCAACCAGGGAACAGAAGACTAAAAGCAATTTTGCAAAATAACATAAATCGGATTAGATCATCAGGAAAACATAATGCACTCAATACTGAAGTGCTTTAGCAAATATGGACAGTCAGTTCAGCATGAAACTGCCCTCTGAGCTGTGAGCAGGTGGCACCTTATACAGATGGAATCACAAAGGGTCTCAGATGTGCACACTACTCCTGAAATAAAAGTCCTTGTCCAAGTAATGAGAGCTTTAGCTTAACCTTTATTTCTGTCTAGGTCTTCCAGTCGCCAAGAACAAGGTGTAGTCAGTTGAACAAGTTAGTTTTATTGCTATTTGCAGCAGGAGAGAGTACACGTTGGGGCAATGTGGGGTGTTTTAGGGACAGTATGCTAGGATTTGTTGCAGGATTTGGGTTTGTGTTGGCTCAGGGCTTTGCCCAGGACAGCATATCACCAAGTAGTTTGCAAGGGATGCTGGAATGAGCAGAAAGAAGTGAGGCCATAGTTCCCATTGGTAATCATGTTCATATATATGAGGCAGTACAAGGGGATCTGGGATCGTTTTTGTGCTTTGGACAATGTGCATGATTACAGAGCGGTTTTATTTTTGCTTTCTCGTGGTCACTCAGTGTCTTTGTGTGGAGTTGGCGTTTTGTGAAATTTTTTATGTTCAACGGAACACCACAGTGTAGCTGAGAGTATCAGGCCCACTTCTAATAAAAAAACAAGGCCTAGTTGATATTCCAGGCCAGTTTCTGTCTGCCATGGGCTGCTTTTTCCTTTCTCAATAGCTAAGGAAATATTGTGACACGCAGAAGAGGGATTGCTCAGCCATGGATGCAGACAATGTTGGCAGTGTCTAAGTACCATGCAAAAGAAAGAAGCTACTGTCTTTCAGTATCTTAGATTCACAGTTCCGTATTTCAAATGTACGGCTGGCTTCCTTAATAACACCCCCTTGTTTGCATGTTCATCAAGGAACTTTCAATCTTTATCTTTTTGTGTGTGTTTTCATAGGAGGTAAGAATGTTCTGGTTTCTTTAACTTGGCATTCCATGTGTTCTTAAAAATAAGTCATGCTTTACATTTGTTTTATATTTATATATACTTAATATTTTTATATATTTGTATTTATATATTAAATAAACACCACAACCTCACTTTCCTGTCTTCTCCCAATATCTTGTCTCCCATTACCCAGCCTAAATTGAAGACAAAGCCAAAAAAAAAAAAACCCACTGATGCACTGTCTACTGTTCAGCCTCCTGAGCCTACACTGGAAAAAGTACAAAGAGGGGATCTGGAGGGGCAGACTTCTTAGTTTTCCAGCTATAATGAGCAGGTATCCACTGCCATGGGGCAAGAATGCACTGGACCTTTCATGGCTACTCTTGATATTCAGCACTCTAGCAAGAGAAAACAGAGCAGAAACTGAAACTTTCACAAGAGCAGTCCAAACAGTTGACAGATTCCAGCCTGTTTCCCTGCAGGTCTTTCAGTAGGCCCCTTACCAGCATACAAAGGTATCTCTTGTCTCTTCCGGCGGCAGCAGAGAATGGGAGGGGCTCACACCCACTCTTTGCTTCAATCCACTGACTGGAAGTAGTGCATGCTTACGTAACTGCAAAGGCTGGGAAATGTAGAATTGTAGATGGAATATTTTGGTGTGTACATTATCAGAGTTTCTTGGGACATTTTTTGCTTGTCTCTTATGCTTAGCTTTGTTTTCTTTAACCAGCTTATAACATGGAGCCTGCCAGTCAAGTGAGGTTCTTTTTGAGATTTTTTTTGAGAACAAGAATGATGCACACAACACACAGGTATGTTTATCCTAGTTAGTACATGTAAGCCAGGAGTACCTCACCCCTCCACCCCTGCCTGGAGCTTGAGATTGATTTGCCAAAGGAATCTTGTGCTGCAAATTTTCTAAGTGGGTCATGACAGTGGGTGAACAGAAAACTATTTTCGTGCTCATATATGCCAGTTATGAACTTATCACTTCTGAGCTCCAAATTCAGTCTTTAGCACAGGCTCTGGTAACAGATGGAATTCCTTTATGTATGCATTTCTCCGTTGGGGTGAGCATGAGGCTGCGTTTTCTCAGTAGAGGGTGCTGGAGGGACACCAGAGGAAAGGGTGTCTTTCCTATGGATACCAGGTAAAGCGGGTCCCTGGCTGCAGTGTGGGCTTCAGGCTACAAAAGCAGTGCAGCGGCAGGGACTGTATGGCTCAGCAAAGCCAACACATTTAGTCTGGCTCTCTGGAGAAACTCTGCTGATCCCAGTTCTAGTTGATTAGTGGGAACAAAAATAAAGGCCTCCCCAAACCACAAAGCATCCAAATAACTGATGTTCGGCTTTAATGTATAAATGGGCATTTTCATGCTATTTTTCACTTTTTCATATTAATATTTTAAAAAATGAGTATGTCTTGTGAAGAAAAACTCTCGGGTACAAATGTGGATTTAAAACACCTCTTTTGAAGTGGGTTGTTTGCAGTAAGAAGCCTTAGGAGCAGGTGTCGGGTTTGTTCTTGGCCCATGTTCTACTTCCCTTTTCACTTGGGACAGTTGACAGGCATTCTTGGAAGGTGTAGTTTTCTTTACAATAAGCTGCTAAGTATGGTACCCTTTTCACTCCTAGAAAAGTTCAGCCTTTATAAAAATAATATGGTTTTCTCACTTGTGGGTGATGCTTGCTAAAATCAAACTGGAATTCAGAGATCTACTTCTTGTTTTTCCTGTCTGTGCACCAACTTTGACTGGCGCCTTTTCTCTTTACCTCACTTACCATTTTATAGGATCAAGGCTGCTTCTCAAACTCTAAATTTTTCTTCAGATCCTATGGACATAAACACTATTATATTCTTTCTTCACAAAATATTGTTCTAAAATCAAAACTTTTGTTTCTTCCAACATTTTTAGAGTACTAATTCTCCTGTTTATCTCCTGCAAACAAATGAATTCTGTGAAATTATACTGGAAAACTCATTATTTTTAAAGATTTATTCGAGAGTTACAGTTAGAGAGGGAGAGACATAGAGAAAGGTGCTCCAGCCCGATTCCCTCCCCAAATGGCTGCAGTCAAGCTGATCTGAAGCGATTCCTCTGGATCTCCCATGTGGGTTGAGGGGCCCAAGCACTTGGATGCCATCTTCAACTGCTCTCCCAGGCTATAGCAGAGAGCTGGATCCCAAGAGGAGCAGCAGGGACTAGAACTGGCACCACAGGCAGAGGCTTAGCCTACTACACCACATTGCTGACCCCACTGACTTTTTTTTTTTTTTTTTCCCCCACAGGCAGAGTGGATAGTAAGAGAGAGAGAGACAGAGAGAAAGGTCTTCCTTTGCTGTTGCTTCACCCTCCAATGGCCGCCGCGGCTGGCGCGCTGCAGCCGGCACACCGCACTGATCTGATAGCAGGAGCCAGGTACTTATCCTGGTCTCCCATGGGGTGCAGGGCCCAAGTATTTGGGCCATCCTCCACTGCACTCCCTGGCCACAGCAGAGAATTGGCCTGGAAGAGGGGCAACTGGGACAGAATCCGGCACTCCGACCAGGACTAGAACCCGGTGTGCCGGCGCCGCTAGGCGGAGGATTAGCCTGTTGAGCCACGGCACCAGCAACTGAACTTATTTTTAAGCTTAGGATGTATAATGATGGGAAGTACTCTGTATAAAGAGTATCAAGGAAAAAAATGTTTGATTCATAATAGTATTTAGTATTTCTAAACTTAGAAACATTAAGACAAAATGAGTGACTACAAGGTTTATGACATGCAGCTGTTTTCCAGTTATCAACTAAAATGCAAAAAAATTGGGGTGGGGGTGTACGCTGCTGTTGCATAGTGAATAGAGCCACAGCCTGCAATGCCGACATCCCACACGTGCCAGTTTGTGTCCTGGCTGCTCCACTTCTGACCCAGCTCCCTGCTAATGGCCTGAAAAAGGCAGTGGAACATGGCCCCAGACACTCATTTGGTAGACCTGAAGAAGTTCCTGTTGCAGCCACCTGGGGAGTGAGCCAGCAGATGGAAGATGTCCCTTACTGTCTCTGTAGTTTTGTAAAATAAGTAATTAGATCTTAAAAAAATAATAAATTTAGCATTGCTAAGTACTATATTTAAGGTTGAGACACAGACATTTGACATTTACACCCTGAGCTTTCCCTAAGAAAGACCTCCCATGAGGTAGGATCTTATATAACACACCAGTGTTCTCAGTGCGTAGCTTACAGAAGGCTCTCAGTAAGGATCTGTAGAATTTGTATCCTTCTGATGCCCGCCAATCCTTAGGTACCTTGTTCTCATCCTCCAATCTCTCTCCCTACTTGGCTACTGCCCCTCAGCAGGCGAGGCTGCTGATTAACCCTGAAGCTTAATACGGAGCTACCTTTTCTTTCACAGTGCCCTCCCAGGATGCACACAAGCAGGAAGCTGGAATTTAAAATGGAGGTTGAGTCTAGACTTGAATTGCAACATTGGATGTGGGTGTCCCAAGCAGCATCTTCACTGCTACTCAATTCTCTACCCCCAATATCCTTTTCTGCCTAAAACACAGGTACCATATTTCTGCATTATCAGTAACACAGATTATTTTGATGTAGAACATTTATTTATTTTTCCATGAAACACACAAAGTTTAGGTCAGTGGGAAATAATTTTAATCAAAGAATTGTACATTTTCTTCCCACATATCCTGCTTTGTATTAGGAAATGACATTGTGATCCATTTCACTACAAGTAAAATATTACAAAATATTTACAGGAAAATATTAAAAATAACTCGAACACGAAAGGCAAGATGAAATAAACTGGTTTTTCAGGAATCTCTATTCCAGTGCCCACAGCACACAAGAAGAGAGTCAAAACAAATAATAACTAAGATTCCCCTGATCACAAATTTCCAACGAGCTGGAGAAGGGGCGAAACAGGATGAAATGGTGGTGTGACAGGGAATGGTGTTAGCAGCACTGCTTCAATAGCCCATCTATTCTGAATGCAACACCCTCTCTTGTATGCAGTAAATTCTGAACATGGCTAAACTTTAGGATATTCCTTGAACTGAAATTAGAAAATACCCTGACAATGGAAGTAGCTCTTTCCCCTAAGTCTAATAACAGCCTCTTTCTCCATGAGCTGCTGTTGTAATAGAAGCCTGCTCGGGCATCAAATGCTGTCACAGTAGCCCTTCCATCTCTTTCATGAAAGCTTCATAAACATCATCCTTAGTTTGTACTGACACAGGAACAGCAGGACCAGATTTGGGGGCTGCTTTGGCAAGAGGCACAGCAGAATCATCCTCTGACTTTCTTTGGGGAGCAGCAGTAGCTCCTTTATTCTCCCGACGTACTCTCAGTGCAGTGGGCACAAATCGAGTAATCTCTGCCTTGGGATTAGTGATCTGTGGCTTGGCACTGATGGTTGCTGTGGCTTTCTTCTCAATGGTGGCTGCACTTGTATCATCCGCCTTGGGTCGCTGAATCAAATTGGGTGGAGCACTCAAAACCCCGGGGTTCGGCAAGGGAGCTGGTGGGAAAAGCCCAGGTGGGGCAGGTCCAAGTGGAGGCACCAAAGGTGGGCGCATCATGCCAGGGCGAGGTGGAGGGATGCCTGAAGGCAGAAGAAAACAGGCAGGATGAACACCACAAGAACAATTTAGCTGTCATTAAAGGTATTTAAACACAGGTATCAATTTATAGGAAATAAGCTGAACTCACACTTCCTATTTGAAAACCATCCTTATATATTTTTCTCCTTTCTAAATAATGTCTTACTTTAAAATACAAATTGATGACATCAATTGGTTCCAAATACTACTTCAAATCTGATGGTCAAGATTCTCCCCTTGCTGCATGGTGCTAATGTTATTAAGTCCAAAGTCAAGAAATTGTGTCCCAGGCATTATTAACTTTTTTCCATTGTAAAAAAAGAGAAATTCAATGGACAGAAAATAAAATTTTTACCCTGGTCACCAAATATACTAGAACGAGAGAATGTGATTAATCATAATCTGTCATCATCATGGGAAAATAATTCCTATGTACTACTGACAGTTTAGACATACATCACCACATACAAAGAACCGAAGATTTGAATTTTCTTTAAATGTCACTTTTTAGACTGAATATAAAGTACCATATTTCACCAAATCAAAGATGTTGTTGACTACAGACTCCTAATTATTCTGGGTACCATTAAGAAAAAACATCTAAGGGGAAGCATTTAAAAGCAAGGTTTCACATTAAGTTGAAACATTTAATGTAACAAACCAAAAATACACCTGCCATAAGACAAGCCCACAGGGAATTCTGCATGTATGTTTGTTTTCCTAAACTCATGCCAACATGTAGAACAAGTTTTATAATTGTATTTCTAAAAGCCAGCAAACAAATAAAAATCCAGGTGCACGTGTTGTATTGCAACATTTAAGCTATTGCTTGAGACACCCACATTCTAGATTGGAGTGCCAGTTCCCCCACTTCCCAATCCAGCTTCTTTCTAATGCATCCCAAATGCTTGGATCCCTGTCACCCAGGTGGGAGACCTAGATGGACTTCTGAGCTCTTGGTTCTGGCATGGCCCAATCTGACTGTTATGGGTATTTGGGTAGTAAAGCAGGAGATGGAAGATCTCTCTCTGTTGCTCTGCCTTTCGAGTAGATGAAAATAATAATAAAAAGAAAAACCATAAAATCTTAGAGAATTCACCCTAAAGTGGTTTTTGTCTGGGAGAAGTCCCTTAATTGACAGCAGTAGCAAATGCAAATACCCAATGGAAGAACTCTTTCAATTGGAGGCCAACAGCAACTGAAAATCACCACAGATTGTGAGATACCCCTTGATTTTAGGATAGTGATATGTGATTATGTCCTATAGCAAATAAAAGATAACAGAAATCAAAAGCTTCACCTGGAGGTGCAGGGGGAGGTAGCCTTGGAGGGGGTCCCCGAGGAGGAGGGCCAGGAGGCAGACCTGGAGGTGGACCTGGAGGAGGGCCAGGGGGTCTGCCTGGTGGTGGTCCTGGAGGTAAAAGTCGGGGTAAAGGCCCTCGGAGTCCTGGCATTCCAGGTGGTCTCAGGAATGGAGGAGCCCCTGAAAATATTTATATTGATAAATTAATATCAAACAAAATATACATGTAATAATAATTATGGTATAAAGTTAACTCAAGCATGATTTGACTTATCACTTTAATCTAAAATTTGGTTAACTTCAAAAACAGTGAACCAACCATGTATGGTGATAGAATTCACTCAACAAACACCTGAGCAGAAGGAAAAATGTATTGGATTTGTTATAGATAATTTCTCTTTATTTGCAAGCACTGACAAAAGGCATACTTAATCAGAGATCTGCTGGGCTAGAAATAGTAAAAGGTAAGACTTCTTAAGTGGTTCCAGTATAAGCTGAAAACAGAATCAAAAGCATAACGGTTTATGGACTGATTCCATGAAATTCATACATCTAGGCAATATCTAACGAGAATGACATAAGTCAGGGAATTCTGCTTTGCACCCATCAGGAGAGGATTAATTCAACTGAAGAAAATTCAATGGATTAACTACAGGATGTAAGACTACACTTATAAATAGGAAGTAGGTTCTCTATGTTGTTTCACAGAGAACTTTTATACTGTTACCTCGAATACTTGATAAAACAGATTGATTACCTATTCTCTTTGAAGGAACTAGAGAAACGATAGATTACATTGACATTCAACAATTCCTTACCTAAGAACATGACTGCACTTCAAAACACTCATGGAAAATGAAGTTAAAAGACAATTGTAGTGCATAATTTTGTGAAACCCACGCATTTGTGGGGTCTTCAAAAAAATTCATGAAAGATATGTATCATAAAAAAAACCAGGTACAGATTTCAAAACTTTTTGGTGTAGTAAGAAATTTATCTTTTGGGGCTGGCGCTGTAGTGTAGCGGATAAAGCCACTGCCTGTAGTGCCAGCATCCCATACGGGCGCAGGTTCTAGTCCTGGCTACTCCACTTCCAATCCAGCTCTCTGCTATGGCCTGGGAAAGCAGTGGAAAATGGCCCTAGTCCTTGGGTCCCTGCACTCGCGTGGGAGACAAGGAAGAAGCTCCTGGCTTCGAGCTGGCTCAACTCCAGCTGTTACGGCCATCTAAAAAGTGAACCAGAGGATGGAAGACCTCTCTGCCTCTGCTTCTCTCTCTGTGTAACTCTGACTTTCAAATAAATCTTTAATTTCCACACACTTTTTGAAATACTCACATATTACCTGTCCCTAGTCCCACTCATTCGGAGTTTAGAACTGGGTCAACCTGTCAAATTAAGAAGTAATACTAAGAAAAGCACAGTTGTAATGTTCAAGTTTCTGCCTGCTATAATCAGAAATAAAAACCCTGAATAAGGAAGAGTTGTGGAAAAAAAAGTGGCTGTGAAAAGAACTGAGAATTGCCAAGGAATGTTCTAGGAACAAACAAGTTTGACCTACCACTTTAGAATCTTAATCACCTCTGATAATTTTATCAGGAGGAAACAAGAAATTTAATAGTGACGATGTATGATATTTTTTGGAATGATTTCACTCTAATTTCTTTTGTAATTAACTATTTGTTCACGTCACAGGGCTGACCTGGAGGTGGTCCAGGAGGAAGGCCTGTAGGCGGTCCAGGAGGCCGTAAGGGTGGAGCAGGTGGGGGTCCAAGAGGAGGGGGTCCTGGCATGGGAGGTGCTTGTATCTGAGAAGGAGGAACAGACTGTGGAGGAGCCTGCTGCTGAGAAGATGCAGACGTGCCATCAGAATGGGAATCTTCTTATGCTGTTTCTGTGATTGCTTTTCTGCTGCAGAATCATCAGAATCATCTTCATCGTCGTCCTCTGAAAATTCCTCTACTTCTCGTCCCTCCTCAGGGATTTCCTGACCTGAAACACATTTTAAACAGGTAAATGGACTTGGTTCATTTGTTACTGCCTGGTGCACACTAGTGACTGAAGACACATGCCAAATAAATGCATTCGGAAAATTGGGCCAGCCGCTGCCTGCTGGTTCAAGTCTTGGCTGCTCCACTTCTGATCCAGCTCCCTGTGGAAGCAGAAGATGGTCCAAGTCTTTGGGCCACTGCACCCAAAGTGGGAGGACCTGGAAGAAGCTCTAGGCTGCTGGACTGGATTGGCCTAGCTCTGGCCGTTGTGGCCATTTGGGGAGTGAACCAGCAGAAAACCTCTTTTTCTAACTCTCAGCTTTTCAAATAAATAAATAAATCTTAAAAAAAATAAGCATTCTGAAAATTAACAAGTAGTCTTCTGATCATCTATTCTACTGTAGGCATTGGAATGAATCCAGGCTTTATATACAAGCTGTACAACTCTGTGTAATCCACCAAATGGTGCCAACCCTCAACTTTTGTAAAACACGGATTTAAATGTATTGCTTACTTTCAGTTAGGGCTGTTTTACTAAATGGAAAATGTATGCAAAGAAACTGGCATGAGGAAGTACCAGGAGGTGACTTTCTTTTCCGGCCT